>NC_068446.1:10480216-10541136 GCF_023373465.1 Oncorhynchus keta
AGTTACGGGCTGCTTCTGGCGTAACTTCTGGGACAACACCCTGACGTTCTCAACTAACATCAAGGCGGTGTCCCGCTCCTGTAGGTTCATGCTCTACAACATCCGCAGAGTACGACCCTGCCTCACACAGGAAGCGGCGCAGGTCCTAATCCAGGCACTTGTCATCTCCCGTCTTGATTACTGCAACTCGCTGTTGGCTGGGCTCCCTGCCTGTGCCATTAAACCCCTACAACTCATCCAGAACGCCGCAGCCCGTCTGGTGTTCAACCTTCCCAAGTTCTCTCACGTCACCCCGCTCCTCCGCTCTCTCCACTGGCTTCCAGTTGAAGCTCGCATCCGCTACAAGACCATGGTGCTCGCCTACGGAGCTGTGAGGGGAACGGCACCTCAGTACCTCCAGGCTCTGATCAGGCCCTACACCCAAACAAGGGCACTGCGTTCATCCACCTCTGGCCTGCTCGCCTCCCTACCACTGAGGAAGTACAGTTCCCGCTCAGCCCCCTTCTCCCCCCTTCTCCCCCACCCCCCAACAAGATTTAGATGCAAGTGGCTGTTCCACTGGGTGTCATAGGTGTTTGCACCAATTTGTAAGTCGCTCTGGATAAGAGCGTCTGCTAAATGACTTAAATGTAAATGATTACAGTGATGAGTAATAAAACTGTCTAATGTGACAAAACTAAGGGTACTATGAAAAACGGCATCCAGTGGTTTAACAGTAGAGGCAGCTGCACTTTGATCAATAGTATCACCATAATCAAGAACAAGTAGAAAGATTGACTGCACAATCCGCTTCTTGCTGACTAGAGAGATACACTACCTTTTTCGGTAAAAAATCTTAGTTTCTTAACAAGCTCATTCGCATGTTTTTTAAACGATAAATCATTGTCATTCCAAAGTATTTTTATGCAGGGACTCGTGCGATTATAGGACCATCCGATGAGTGAAGATGTAATCCATCTGAGACAAGCTTAAGAGAACATGAAAACAACATGTATTCAGTTTTTTCCCATGTTAAGCAAGAGTTTTTAATCAGTAAGGACTTCCTGCACAACTGCAAAATTGGAATGCAGCCATGTCTGAGCCAGGTCAGCAGTTGAGGCAATGGTGTACATAATAGTATAAACCTCATAGATAAAATGGACAATTTATTACAGATTGAACAATAGTGTTAATATAAATAGTGAAAATAACAGGTACTAGTATCGACCACTGCAACACTTTTATATACTTCAAGAAATTTGGACTGGATTTATATTAAAAATGCCATGCTCAGATAAAAAAAGAGCAAAGTTCATTATTTAGCAAAGATTTTAAAATGTTGGGTAGACATGGAAGCCTGGAGATGGGGTGATAATTATCAAGATCACAATTATCCCCACCAAGTGGCAGCACATAAACTGTTTTCCCAACTTTTGGAATATTTCCTGAAGACGATGTTAGATTTAAGATATGGGTTACTGAGTCAGCCAATGAGAGGGGCAGCACACTTTAGCAGACCTGGCACCAATTAGTCAGCCCCTGTGGATTTCTTTGTATCTATAGCACGTATGCTAAGCTACAGGACTGTTTTGCTAGCACAGATTGGAATATGTTCTGGGATTCTTCCGATGGCACTGATGAGTAAACCCCATCAATCACTGGCTTCATTAATAAGTGCATCGATGACGTCAACTCCACAGTGACCGTAACTACATACCAGAAGCCATGGATTACAGGCAACATCCATACTGAATTAAAGGGTAGAGCTGTCGCTTTCAAGGATTGGGACTCTAACCTGGAAGCTTAGAAGAAAGCCCACTATGCCCTCCGATGAACCATCAAACAGGCAAAGCATCAATAGAGGACTAAGATCAAATTGTACTACACCGGCTCCGACGCTTGTTGAATGTGGCAGGGCTTGCAAACTATACAGGCTACAAAGGGAAGCACAGCCAAGAGCTGCACAGTGACACTAGTCTACCACACGAGCTAAATGACTTCTATGCTCGCTTCGAGGCTAGCAACACTGAAAAATGCATGAGAGCATCAGCTGTTCCGGACGACTGTGTGATCATACTCTCTGCAGCCGATGTGAGTAAGACCTTTAAACAGGTCAATATTCACAAGGCCGCAGGGCCAGATTGCCAGGATGTGTACTCTGAGCATGTGCTGAGCAACTGGCAAGTGTCTTCACTGACATTTTCAACCTCTCCCTGTCTGAGTCTGTAATACCAACATGTTTCAATCAGACCACCATAGTCCCTGTGCCCAAGAACACTAAGGTAACCTGCCTAAATGACTACTGACTCGTAGCACTCTGGTCATGGCTCACATCAACACCATTATCCCAGAAATCTTATAACCACTCCAATTCGCATACCATCCAAACAGATCCACAGATTATGCAATCTCTATTGCACTCCACACTGCCCTTTCCCACGTGGACAAAAGGAACACCTATGTGAGAATGCTATTCTTTGACTACAACTCAACGTTCAACACAATAGTGCCCTCAAAGCTCATCACTAAGCTAAGGAACCTGGGATCAAACACGTCCCTCTGCAAATGGATCCTGGACTTCCTGACGGGCCGCCCCAGGTGGTAAGAGTAGGTAACAACACATTTGCCACGCTGATCCTCAACACAAGGGCCCTTCAGGGTTGCGTGTGGTGTCAGAACAACAACCTATCCCTCAACATGACCATGACAAAGGAGATGATTGTGGACTACAGGAAAAGGAGGACCAAGCATGCCCCCATTATCATCAACAGGGATGTACTGGAGCAGGTTGCGAGCTTGAAGGTCTTGGTGTCCACATGTCACAGGTCTGTCTCTTGGTGTCCAACAAACTATCATGGTCCAAACACACCAAGACAGTTGTAAAGAGGGCTATTCCCCCTCAGGAGACTGAAAATATTTGTTATGGGTCCTCAGATCCTCAAAAAGTTATACAGCTGCACCATCGAGAGCATCCTGACTGGTTGCATCACCGCCTGGTATGGGAACTGCTCTGCATCCGTCCCAAGGCACTACAGAGGGTAGTGCGTACGGACCAGTACATCACTGGGATCAAACTTCCTGCCATCCAGTATGTCTATACCAGGCGGTGTCAGAGGAGGGCGCAAAAATTGCCAAGGACTCCAGCCACCCTAGTCATAGACTGTTCTCTCTGCTACCACACGGAAAGTGGTACCGGAGCGCCACTTCTAGGTCAAAGGGCATCTTAACAATTTCTACCCCCAAGCCAAAAGACTCTTGAACAGTTAATCAAATGGCTACCAGACTATTTACATTGTCCCCACCCCACCGCCCACTTTTGAGCTGGTGCTACTCTCTGTTAACTTTTTAGGGATAGGGGCAGCATTTTCACTTTTGGATGAATTGGTGCCCAAATTCAACTGCCTCCTACTCTGTCCCAGATGATAATGTATGCATATTATCATTACTATTGGATAGAAAACATTCGGAAGTTTCTAAAACTGTTTGAATTATGTCTGTGAGTATAATATAATTCATATGGCAGGCAAATTTCCAAACAGGAAGTGAGAATTCTGAAAAGGGTCGATGTAAATGTCACCGCCTATTCAATTACCTGTAATTTATGGATCTGTTCATACTTCATACGCCTCCCACTAGATGTCAACAGTCAGTAGAACGTGGAATGAAGCCTCTAGTGTGACGTGGGGCCCGATGGGAGCTGTTTGAGTCACTGGTCTGGCAGATTGCCAGTTCCTGGTCACGCGCGCTAGTCATGGAATGGCAATGTGTGCCATTACTTATACAGACATGAAGAAATGCTCCGGTTGGAACGTTATTAGATATATATGATAACAACATCCTGAAGATTGATTCTCTACTAAGTTTACCAGTTTATTCGACTTGTAATATAACTTTTTGAAGTTTTCGTCCGACGTTTGCCTTCACTTGCGCCAGTGTTTGGACACATGTACTACACATGCTAAGTAATGGACATTATCGAACAAAAAAAAACTATTTATTGTGAAAATAGGATTCCTGGCATTGCATTCTGATGAAGATAATCAAAGGTAAGGGAATATTTATGATGTAATTTCGTATTTTTGTTGACTCCAACGTGACAGAGAAATGTTATTTATATTTGAACGCCGTCTCAGATTATTGCATGGTGTGCTTTCTACTGAAATTTTCAAAAAATCTGACGCAGCGGTTGCTGTAAACCATGTATCTTTCATCAAAGTTTATGATGAGTATTTCTGTTATTTGACGTAGCTCTCTGTAATTACTCCGGACATTTGAGGCATTTCTGAACATTGCGCCAATGTAAACTGAGATTTGTGGATATAAATATGCATATTATCAAACAAAACATATGTATTGTGTAACATAATGTCCTATGAGTGTCATTTGATGAAGATTATCAAAGGTTAGTGATTAATTTTATCTCTAATTCTGCTTTTGTGACTATCTTTGGCTAGGAAAAATGGCTGTTTAGGTTGTGTTTTCGCTGTAAAACATTTTAAAAATCGGACACGATGGGTAGATAAACAAGATGTTTATCTTTCATTCCCTGTATTGGACGTAAAAGTTAAATATTTCGAAAAAATATTTTCCGAATTTCACGGCTGCCTTTTTCAGCGGAGTTGGTGGGGTGGGGGTTCCGTTAGCAGAACGTGTGTCCTAGACAGGTTAATTATTTATGCATATACAAATAATTAAAGAGAGTCACACACTGCATATATAAACTCCCAGTAACTTATTGTAATGTCATACTTTCCAGGTCCATACCCAAACAGTTTGAACTACTAATTTTGAAAATTACTCTCTCCAGAAACAAGTCTATCACTGTTGCCGCCTGCTACCGACCCCCGTCAGCCCCCAGCTGCGCCCTGGACACCATTTGTGAATTGATCGCCCCCCATCTAGCTTCAGAGTTTGTTCTGTTAGGTGACCTAAACTGGGACATGCTTAACACCCCGGCAGTCCTACAATCTAAGCTAGATGCCCTCAATCTCACTCAAATCATCAAGGAACCCACCAGGTACAACCCTAACTCTGTAAACAAGGGCACCCTCATAGACGTCATCCTGACCAACTGGCCCTCCAAATATACCTCGCTGTCTTCAACCAGGATCTCAGCGATCACTGCCTCATCGCCTGTATCCGCCACGGAGCCGCAGTCAAACGACCACCCCTCATCACTGTCAAACGCTCCCTAAAACACTTCTGTGAGCAGGCCTTTCTAATCGACCTGGCCCGTGTATCCTGGAAGGACATTGACCTCATCCCGTCAGTTGAGGATGCCTGGTCATTCTTTAAAAGTAACTTCCTCACCATTTTAGATAAGCATGCTCCGTTCAAAAATGCAGAACCAAGAACAGATACAGCCCTTGGTTCCTCCAGACCTGACTGCCCTCGACCAGCACAAAAACATCCTGTGGCGGACTGCAATAGCATCGAATAGCCCCCGTGATATGCAACTGTTCAGGGAAGTCAGGAACCAATACACGCAGTCAGTCAGGAAAGCTAAGGCCAGCTTCTTCAGGCAGAAGTTTGCATCCTGTAGCTCCAACTCCAAAAAGTTCTGGGACACTGTGAAGTCTATGGAGAACAAGAGCACCTCCTCCCAGCTGCCCACTGCACTGAGGCTAGGAAACACGGTCTCCACCGATAAATCCATGATTATCGAAAACTTCAATAAGCACTTCTCAACGGCTGGCCATGCCTTCCGCCTGGCTACTCCAACCTCGGCCAACAGCTCCGCCCCCCGTAGTTCCTCACCCAAGCCTCTCCAGGTTCTCCTTTACCCAGATCCAGATAGCAGATGTTCTGAAAGAGCTGCAAAACCTGGACCCGTACAAATCAGCTGGGCTTGACAATCTGGACCCGCTATTTCTGAAACTATCTGCCGCCATTGTCGCAACCCCTATTACCAGCCTGTTCAACTCTCTCATATCGTCTGAGATCCCCAAGGATTGGAAAGCTGCCGCAGTCATCCCCCTCTTCAAAGGGAGACACCCTGGACCCAAACTGCTATAGACCTATATCCATCCTGCCCTGCCTATCTAAGGTCTTGAAAGCCAAGTCAACAAACAGGTCACTGACCATCTCGAATCCCACCGTACCTTCTCCGCTGTGCAATCTGGTTTCGAGCCGGTCACGGGTGCACCTCAGCCACACTCAAGGTACTAAATGATATCATAACCGCCATCGATAAAAGACAGTACTGTGCAGCCGTCTTCATCGACCTCGCCAAGGCTTTCGACTCTGTCAATCACCAAATTCTTATCGGCAGACTCAACAGCCTAGGTTTTCGGATGACTGCCTTGCCTGGTTCACCAATTACTTTGCAGACAGAGTTCAGTGTGTCAAATCAGAGGGCATGCTGTCCGGTCCTCTGGCAGTCTCTATGGGGGTGCCACAGGGTTCAATTCTCGGGCCGACTCTTTTCTCTGTATATATCAATGATGTTGCTCTTGCTGCGGGCGATTCCCTGATCCACCTCTCTACGCAGACGACACCATTCTATATACTTTCGGCCCGTCATTGGACACTGTGCTATCCAACCTCCAAACGAGCTTCAATGCCATACAGCACTCCTTCCGTGGCCTCAACTGCTCTTAAACGCGAGTAAAACCAAATGCATGCTTTTCAACCGATCGCTGCCTGCACCCGCATGCCCGACTAGCATCACCACCCTGGATGGTTCCAACCTTGAATATGTGGACATCTATAAGTACCTAGGTGTCTGGCTAGACTGCAAACTCTCCTTCCAGACTCACATCAAACATCTCCAATCAAAAATCAAATCCAGAGTCGGCTTTCTATTCGCAACAAAGCCTCCTTCACTCACGCTGCCAAGCTTACCCTAGTAAAACTGACTATCCTACCGATCCTCGACTTCGGCGATGTCATCTACAAAATGGCTTCCAACACTCTACTCAGCAAACTGGATGCAGTCTACCACAGTGCCATCCGTTTTGTCACTAAAGCACCTTATACCACCCACCACTGCGACTTGTATGCTCTAGTCGGCTGGCCCTCACTACATATTCGCCGCCAGACCCACTGGCTCCAGGTCATCTACAAGTCCATGCTAGGTAAAGCTCCGCCTTATCTCAGTTCACTGGTCACGATGGCAACACCCATCCGTAGCACGCGCTCCAGCAGGTGTATCTCACTGATCATCCCTAAAGCCAACACCTCATTTGGCCGCCTTTCGTTCCAGTACTCTGCTGCCTGTGACTGGAGCAATTGTAAAAATCGCTGAAGTTGGAGACTTTTATCTCCCTCTCCAACTTCAAACATCAGCTATCCGAGCAGCTAACCGATCGCTGCAGCTGTACATAGTCTATAGGTAAATAGCTCACCCTTTTTCACCTACCTCATTCCCATACTGTTTTTATACTGTTTTTATTTATTTACTTTTCTGCTCTTTTGCACACCAATATCTCTACCTGTACATGCCCATCTGATCATTTATCACTCAGTGTTAATCTGCAAAATTGTATTATTCGCCTACCTCCTCATGCCTTTTGCACACATTGTATATAGACTGCCCATTTTTTTCTACTGTGTTATTGACTTGCTAATTGTTTACTCCATGTGTAACTCTGTGTTGTCTGTTCACACTGCTATGCGTTATCTTGGCCAGGTCGCAGTTGCAAATGAGAACTTGTTCTCAACTAGCCTACCTGGTTAAATAAAGGTGAAATAAAAAAAAATAATAAAAAAATTGGGTAAATCACCAAGTATCCATATATAGTCACTTCACCTCTACCTACAAGTACAGTTGAAGTCGGGAGTCATTAAAACCACTCAACCACTCCACAAATGTCTTGTTAACAAACTATAGTTTTGGCAAGTCAGTTAGGACATCTGCTTTGTGCATGACACAAGTCATTTTTCCAACAATTGTTTACAAACAGATTATTTCACTTATAAATCACTGTATCACAATTCCAGTGGGTGAGAAGTTAACATACACTAAGTTGACTGTGCCTATAAACAGCTTGGAAAATTCCAGAAAATTATGTCATGTCTTTAGAGCGCTTCTGATAGCCTAATTGACATGAATTGAGTCAATTGGAGGTGTACCTGTGGATTTATTTCAAGGCCTACCTTCAAACTCAGTGCCTCTTTGCTTGACATCATGGGAAAATCAAAAGAAATCAGCCAAGACCTCAGAAAAAAAAATTGTAGACCTCCACAAGTCTGGTTCATCCTTGGGAGCATTGTCCAAATGCCTGAAGGAACCACTTTAATCTGTACAAACAATATTATGCCAGCATAAACACCATGGGACCATACAGCCGTCATACCGCTCAGGAAGGAGATGTGTTCTGTCTCCTAGAGATGAACGTACTTTGGTGAGAAAAGTGCAATCAAGCAAAGAACCATGTGCAGATTCTTGAGGAAACAGGTACAAAAGTATCTATATCCACTGTAAAAGCAGTCGTATATCGTCATAACCTGAAAGGTCGCTCAGCAAGGAAGAAGCCACTGCTCCTAAGCCGCCATAAAATGCTAGACTACGGTTTGCAAATGGACATGGCGACAAAGATCGTAGTTTTTGGACAAATGTCCTCTGGTCTGATGAAACAAAAATAGAACTATTTGGCCATAATGACCATCATTATGTTTGGAGGAAAAAGGGGGAAGCTTGCAAGCCGAAGAACACCATCCCAAACGTGAAGCACGGGGGTGGCAGCATCATTTTGTGGGGTGCTTTGCTGCAGGAGGTACTGGTGCACCTCACAAAATAGATGGCATTATGAGGAATGAAAATGTGGATATTTTGAAGCAACATCTCAAGACATCAGTCAGGAAGTTAAAGCTTGGTCGCAAATGGGTCTTCCAAATGGATAATGACCCAAAGCATACTTACAAAGTCGTGGCAAAACGGCTAAAGGACAATAAAGTCAAGGTATTGGAGTGGCCATCACAAAGCCCTGACTTCAATCCTATGGAAAATGTGTGGGCAGAACTGAAAAAGCGTGTGTGAGCAAGGAGGCCTACAAACCTGACTCAGTTACACCAGCTCTGTCATTTTTTATTTATTTTTATTTCACCTTTATTTAACCAGGTAGGCAAGTTGAGAACAAGTTCTCATTTACAATTGCGACCTGGCCAAGAGAAAGCAAAACAGTTCGACACATACAACGACACAGAGTTACACATGGAGTAAAACAAACATACAGTCAATAAATAATACAGTATAAACAAGTCTGTATACGATGTGAGCAAATGAGGTGAGAAAAGGGAGGTAGAGGCAAAAAAAAGGCCATGGTGGCAAAGTAAATACAATATAGCAAGTAAAACACTGGAATGGTAGATTTGCAATGGAAGATTGTGCAAAGTAGAAATAAAAATAATGGGGTGCAAAGGAGCAAAAATAAATTAATTAATTAAATACAGTAGGGAAATAGGTAGTTGTTTGGGCTAAATTATAGGTGGACTATGTACAGGTGCAGTAATCTGTGAGCTGCTCTGACAGTTGGTGCTTAAAGCTCGTGAGGGAGATAAGTGTTTCCAGTTTCAAATATTTTTGTAGTTCGTTCCAGTCATTGGCAGCAGAGAACTGGAAGGAGAGGCCAAAGAAAGAATTGGTTTTGGGGGTGACTAGAGAGATATACCTGCTGGAGCGTGTGCTACAGGTGGGAGATGCTATGGTGACCAGCGAG
Organism: Oncorhynchus keta; assembly: GCF_023373465.1. Taxonomy (NCBI): domain Eukaryota; kingdom Metazoa; phylum Chordata; class Actinopteri; order Salmoniformes; family Salmonidae; genus Oncorhynchus; species Oncorhynchus keta. The sequence goes on from NC_068446.1 coordinate 10,489,855, forward strand.
CTGAGATAAGGGGGGACTTTACCTAGCAGGGTCCTGTAGATGACATGGAGCCAGTGGTTTTGGCGACGAGTATGAAGCGAGGGCCAGCCAACGAGAGCGTACAGGTCGCAATGGTGGGTAGTATATGGGGCTTTGGTGACAAAACGGATTGCACTGTGATAGACTGCATCCAATTTGTTGAGTAGGGTATTGGAGGCTATTTATTCCTAAAATAAAATACCAATTTCAGCTTCAATTCTTTTGTAAGTTGTATAAAATGCTATTTAAAAGAGAGGCCGTCATCAATTAAAATTCCAAGATATGTATATGAGGGTTACAACCTCAATCTCCTTGCCCTGGGTTCAGAGGTCTATTTCTTGCATTAGAAAACACCATTAGTATAGTTTTGTCAGTATTGAGAATAAGCTTCAATTGACACAAGATATGTTGAACAGTATAAAAAGCAGTTTGCATGTTCTGGAAAGCTTTTGCAAGAGACAAGGCACAACAGTAAATAACAGTATCATCAGCATAAAAATGAAGTTGTGCATTTTTTGGACATTTTTGCCTAAATCATTTATATAAATAGTGAATAAGAGGGCCAAGTACAGAGCCTTGGGGCACACCATTCAAGACAGACAATTTAACAGACATAAGCCCATCAAATTGAGTGCACTGAGTTCTATCAGACAGATAGTTAGCAAACCATGCAACTGCATGCTCCGAAAGACCTACACTCAAAAATCTCTGCCTTAGTATAGCATGATCAACTGTATCAAAAGCCTCAGAGATCAATAAAAAGTGAGACACAGTGCTGTTTTTTGTCAATGGCTTCAGTGATATCATTTAAAACCTTCATGGCTGCTGTAATTGTGCTATGCTTTTTCCTGAAGCCCGATTGGTACATTGATAAAATAGAGAGTTAGTAAATAAAAACCCTTTTAGCTGTTCACTTACAAGGGTTTCAAGTATTTCAACTAGGGGTGACAGCTTTGAGATTGGCCTATAATTTTTAAGAGTTGGATGATCCAGAGTTGGATCTCCCCCTTTGAAGAGTGGTAGGACAAATGCTGATTTCCAGATCTTTGGAATTTTATTACATTCAGGATTAGATTGAAAATGCACATAGGTGTAGTGAAATGTGTTGTTTTACGGGGTCAGCCATATTAGTTTAACATCCCTGGAGCAAATTAGGGTTGAGTGCCTTGCTCAAGGGCACATTGACAGATTTTTCCCCTTGTTGGCTTGTGTATTGAATCAACAACCTTTCGGTTACTGGCCCAAACGCTAATACAGGTGAATGCAGAGTTATTGAGCTTGTTTTTGCTGATATCAATAAAGTATTATTATGAATATTATTAATACAATTATTTATTTTCATTCAGGAAAACCCCATTGAGACCAGGGTCACATTCAGTGCCTTGATCATCAAAATACAACAATTTAAATACAATGTGATACAAATCAACAATCAATACAATACAAAATAAAAATACAGATGAAAAAGTTGGAGTTTAATTTTGGAGATGGTAACTCTTTAAACAACCGCTCTTGTGGGGCCCCAAATTCCTAATGAGTTCATTGTTACATGGTTAATTTAATCGGGTAAGAATTAAACATATTTAGTTGATTAGATAAATAACATTCATCAGATTAATGAAAGTAAAGTCACGACAAAAGTAACGGTGAGCTAGCTGGAGATGAACTTCAATGGAGTGTTAGCTTCTTCTCCTTAGCTTCTTCTCCTGTCATGTATAAATTACTCTTCCCGTGCTTGAGGAACATGGAGATGGAGGAAAAGTGCCTTTGCATTTTTACCCTGAGTGGCTTTTTATGTATGTGTCGTGACATTCATCAGCACTCAACTTGAATTGAAATGAATAGTATGGCTTCTTGAAATCGGGCTAGACAAGTGGTGTCACGTTCTGACCTTTATTTAATTTGTTTTGTCTTTATTTAGTATGGTCAGGGTGTGAGTTGGGGTGGGCAGTCTGTTTGTGTTTCTAGGTTTTTTCTATTTCTGTGTTTGGCCTGATATGGAGCTCAATCAGAGGCAGCTGTTTATCGTTGTCCCTGATTGAGAACCATATTTAGGTAGCCTGGGTTTCACTGTTGGTTTGTGGGTGTTTGTTTCCGTGTGTATGTTTGTCGCCACACGTTACTGGTTCGTTTTGGTTATTTTGGTTATTTCACGTATGGTTGTTTCACCATGAACACTTACCACGCCGCATCTTGGTCCGATCCTTACTCCTCTTCAGATGAAGAGGAGGAAATCTGCCCTTACAAGTGGGCCATTGCTGACTGCTATTGAGAACCGGAACCTCTCATTTACTACAGCTTGAGTACCGAGAGCTATTACAGAGCATTGGTTCTAAAATATGAACCTTGGTACTGTCAAATTAAAGTAGCCACGCCTTTTTCAGTCCACCCTAAACAATAGGTTTGACACACATCTCTGTTTACAAAGGTCAAAGACTTGCTAGTTTTTAGTAGCCTATAAACAGTTGTCACCAACCTGTGACCCCCAGCGGGTTGGACACAACCAGATGTATCCAGTATCCAAGGGTAGTGTAGAGAGAGCATGTGACGAGACTTCTGCTTTTGGACGTTAACAAGGCCACACTCCATCTTGACTCCTCCTCCACATTTACTGGATTTGTTGAACAGTTTTTATTTTTCTTGTCCGGATCAGAAAGAATGAAAGAAAGAAAGAAACACTGCTCAGGCATTTCCTTTACGCCTGCTACTTTAGATTACCAGCCTGTCAGTCACAATCGACTGGTCGATCTCCAAGACATTTTTAGTTGATTGCCAAACATTTTTGTAAAAAACCCAATGTCTTGCGCTGTTGGCAGAAGGTTCACTTGATTCAGCTGCCCTGCATGCCAGTTAAGCGAAGTGTTCCCATTTTTTAACCATTTCAGGTGTCTGAAAGTACAAACTCAGCCTACCCAGCTGGACCAAACATCATATCAACTGCACCTATAGGCCTACCACTGGCCAATCAGATAGCTCAGATGACTGTGTCTGCAGCTTCCTTGAGTAAATGCTGTGAGATTTGAAAACTATTAAAGTCATGACTAGAGAGTTGCGGTCGAATACAGCAAAGAATTGCTATTTCATGAGTGCGTTGAAATGTATTTAGCACATTAACTATTTTTATACAAGACTTTTATAAGCCATAAAATGAGCTTCTATCGACTTCCACTCGCACTACAACAAGCACTGCGGTTGCAATGAATGAGTAGCAAACTGTATTGATAGGCTTGTGTTAGTGCCTTGTTTCCCTGGACATAGAAGTAACAACATGAATTTGTGCATGAGGCAGAAATCATTTATATTTAGGCCCAATCAGATGTACCTCACAAGTAACACAACAACTGATCTATTACAGGTATAATCATGTCTCATGTTTTGAAATGTACTTTTAAAATGGTCTGAGAAGAACAACATTGGTAGGGCAATTCATGTAGTGAACAGTATTATATCTATAGCTACTGCACAAACCTCATTGCTACAGTTTTTAAAAGGTTCATGTTGCATAGGCATACATATTTTATGTTGCGTTTTAAAACAATTCTGAGCAGTAGATCACGACTTAAGTTTTTACTCAGAAAGTGATCTTGACTCAAAGGTTGGTGACCAATGCAATAAGATGACATTTTTAAATACAGTTGAAGTCGGAAGTTTACATACACCTTAGCCAAATACATTTAAACTCAGTTTTCACAATCCCTAACATTTAATCCGAGTAAAAATAAATTGTCTTTGGTCAGTTAGGATCACCACTTTATTTTCAGAATGTGAAATGTCAGAATAATAAATGAGAGAATGATTTATTTCAGCTTTTATTTCCTTCAACACATTCCTAGTGGGTCAGAAGTTTACATAAACTCAATTAGTATTTGGTAGCATTGCCTTTAAGTTGTTTAACTTGGGTCAAACGTTTCGGGCAGCCTTCCACAAGCTTCCCACAATAAGTTGAGGTCAGGGCTTTGTGAGGGCCACTCCAATACCTTGACTTTGTTGTCCTTTAGCCATATTGCCACAACTTTGGAAATATGCTTTGGGTCATTGTCCATTTGGAAGACCCATTTGCGACGACGCTTTAACTTCCTGACTGATGTCTTGAAGTTGCTTCAATATATCCACATAATTTTCAATCCTCATATTTTGTGAGGTGCACCAGTCCCTCCTGCAGCAAAGCACCCCCACAACATGATGCTGCCACCCCCTTGCTTCACGGTGAGGCTTGCAAGCCTCCCCTTTTTCCTGCAAACATAACGATGGTCATTATGGCCTAACAGTTCTATTTTTGTTTCATCAGACCAGAGGACATTTCAACAAAAAGTACAATCTTTGTCTCCATGTGCAGTTGCAAACCGTAATATGGATTTCGTATGGCAGTTTTTGAGCATTGGCTTCCTCCTTGCTGAGCGGCCTTTCGGGTTATGTTGATATACGACTTGTTTTACTGTTGCTATAGATACTTTTGCACCTGTTTCCTACAGCATCTTCTCAAGGTCCTTTGCTGTTGTTCTGGGATTAACCTCTCTGGGATCGTTCGGGACGTGAGTGTCCCACCCGCCAACAGCCAGAGAAATTGCAGGGCGCCAAATTCAAACAACAGAAATCTCATAATTAAAATTACTCAAACATACAAGTATTATACACCATTTTAAAGATAAACGTCTCGTTAATCCAGCCACAGTGTCCGATTTAAAAAAGGATTTAAGGTGAAAGCACACCATGCGATTATGTTAGGTCAGCGCCTAGCCACAGCCATTTTCCAAAGAAGGAGAGGTGTCACAAAAGTCAGAAATAGCATTAAAATGAATTACTAACCTTTGATGATCTTCACCGGATGGCATTCCCAGGACTCCATGTTAGACAATACATGTGTGTTTTGTTCGATAAAGTTAATCTTTATATCCAAAAACGCGCCAATTTCAAATTAGGTTATGTTCAGAAATGCATTGTCTCAAACAAACATCCAGTGAAATTGCAGAGAACCAAATCAAATTACAGAAATACTCATCATAAACATTGATGAAAGATACAAGTTTTATACAAAGGATGAAAGATTAACTTCTTGTTAATCCAGCCGCTGTGTCCCATTTCAAAAGGGTTTATGGTAAAATCACACCATGCGATTATGTTAGGTCAGCGCCTAGCACAGAAAACATACAGCCATTTTCCAACCAAGAGAGGTGTTACAAAAGTCAGAAATAGCGTTAAAATGAACCACTTTACTTTGATGATCTTCATCCGATGGCACTCCCAGGTCTCCATGTTAGACAATAAAGTTCATCTTTATGTCCAAATACCTCCTTTTTGTTTGTGCGTTAAGTCCAGTAATCCAAATGCGCGGGCACAATGTCGAAACGAATGTGTGTCAAATGATGTATATAATCAATCTTATGGATGTTTTTATCAAATCTTCAATAATATTCCAACCAAACAATTCCGTTGTCATTAGAAAGGGAAGAGAATGAGCGTCGTGCTCACGGCCACGCGCTAATGTCTTTCAGCTTGACCACTTATTGAAACAGCTCTTATTCTCTCCCCTTTCACAAAAGAAGCCTGAAACAACTTCTAAAGATTGTTGACATCTGCTGAAGCCTTAGGAAGTGCAATCTGACTCCCCAGGAACAGGATATTGGATAGGCAATCACTTAAAAACTACAAACGACAAAACTACAAACTTCAGATTTCCCACTTCCTGGTTGGATTTTTCTCAGGTTTTTGCCTGCCATATGAGTTCTGTTGTACTCACAGACATTATTTTAACAGTTTTGGAAACTTTAGAGTGTTTGCATTATGCATATCCTAGCTTCTGGGCCTTAGTAACAGGCAATTTACTCTGGGCACGCTTTTCCTCCAAACTTCCCAATGCTGCCCCCTATCCCAATGAAGTAAACAAGACATTTGTGGAGTGGTTGAAACACTTAGGTTGGAGTCATTAAAACTTGTTTATGTAAACTTACGACTTCAACTGTACATAGCTACGGTTACCATGGGACCTGAACATGTGATATCAGCACATATCCCTGGATGGATTTTCAGTCTCTTCATGATACAGCATATAGCGAGGAAATGTTAGATGGCTGCAACAGCAAGCATCGAACACCAAAAAGACAAAAACCACATGTTGAGACAATAATTCCCAAGGCGAGAGCCATGCTACTAATTTGTCTGTAGTCAGGATGACAAATGTTCCCAGAGATGGGGATGGGGATGTGGGTGCTAGCCAAGCACAATATGCTGGCTTCGCCCCATTTATGTTCCTGATGGATTGATACGGAGGTGTGTGTCAAGCTCTCCTGGGGCTGGAGCAGGGTTGGGTGTTGATTCATCCACGTGCCTGACTGTCTGTGATGTCTCTGCTGTCTGACTCATCTGTGACGATTTAGCTGGCACTACATGCCTGCGACACTCTCAACTAACGTAATCTAACATGCTTTCTCAACCCTCCAAAATATAGTATTGACTGAGGGGTTCTCCTGAAATACGTCCACACCAATGAGAAAGGTCTCCATTTAATAGTGCACTGGAACTGTGACACATCCCACAATGTTTGAATCCATTGTGCAATTTTCTGTTAACATCTTTAGTTGTGCTCGGCTAAAAGTGAGGTGTTTAGGTAGCCTAGTGGTTAGAGCATTGGGCTTGCAAATGAAAGGTTGCTGGATCAAATCCCTGAGCAGACATGGTAAAAATATGTTGTTCTCTTCCCTGAACCAGGCAGTTAACCTGCAATCCCACTCTTCCCTGTTAGGCTGGCATTGTAAATTAAGAATTTGTTCTTAACTGACTTGCCTAGTTTAATTAAAAATGACCCCCAAAGTTGTCTTAGGAATTCAACATTATTTGTGTTGATCTTACCAACCCCATTGTCACACCTCTTAGTAGCAGAAATTACATAATGTAGGTCTGATATTTGATTGGAGGTTAACTTTACAGTAATACTATTGGTCAACAACTTGGGTTTTGAATCCAAACAACTCAGATGCTTATAAAAGGGTCTAAGATTGATTGTTCATTCCCTTATTTGTTCCTGACCTGCTTTGGTGACATCTTTCTTTCTCTCCACCCCATGGAATTTTGAGCATGGCCTATCGGGCTATGGTTTCTCTCTCTCTCTGACCATGCTTAGAAAATGTCTTTTAATGCTTGTTATTGCCTTGTAACTTATGCTTTAATGCCGTGTATGTGAATCCCTTTTTTTACAAAGAAATTAATTACACTTGTATTTAGGATTCATTCTCAAACCTTTCTTCATTGCATATCACTGTAACCCAACCATAGTCTCTAGCATGTTGCTAATTATCTTTATGGAGTCAGAAAAACATTTTGATAGGATAATTGCTTAGTCTTATTACAAGTAGCATGTGATGTATTTATAATATACACGTATAAAAAATTACTGCACACTACAATTATTCTGCGTGTATAATTATGTCTGTGCTTCCATGCTTTGCTGCTTATATCAATAGTTAAACACACTGAAAGGGCTCCTTAGAGTGAGGCCAAGCCGCCTACATTATATGCAGCACTTTGGGGTGGACCCACCTGTCTCAATCAACAAGCAAACAGTTGAAATAGACAGGGTGGTGACGTACACATTGTTGGATTACTTCCTGAAGGAACAAGTGGATTTATTTTAATGACAGAGCATTTTCTAAATTCAAACGAACCACCTGCAACTGGACATGGACATTTTAGAAGATATTTTGTACATGTTTGGCCGAAATGAGAACAAAGACAGTATTGCCAAGTTTAAGGTTGGTCATAAATGATCTGTGTTACGCCAATCAGTACCTATCCTTTAATGGGAATGGAGACTCCCAGAGGCAGCCCCATTCTTTTCGAGTGCTACACCATTACCAGAAACAGGAGGTGAGCATGTCTTGGGGGTATGATCTTTGACTATCTGTAACTTTCTCACTCATTATTCATGATTCATTCAAGATTATCCATAATCATGGCAGCATCCACATTAAAATAGAGGTTTTTAGAAACATATTCCAATCTTATTTACAATAAAAGTGATTCCAAAATGACAGTACATGATTTAATATTCATTTCCGTTAGGCAAAAAATTATCTGAAACACAACCAAAAGGAACTTCAAATGCACCCCAAAAATATGTACAGTCACATGCTTGATGGAGTCATTGAGTGCTAGGAATATGGGACCATATACTAAACTTTTAACCACTTTATTTATAAGAATCCTTTGACATGTCAAATGCATTAGCTTCCCTACAGAAAAGACAATAACCTTCACACATCTAGATGGCCGGGTGGGGTGGGTGTGGAGCCAGAGACAGCAGTGGGTCAAACTGTAGAACCCAGTTCCTACATTTTAAAATATATATTTTTTCAAACAAAACTACATTACATTTTATCTCTGGGACCCTAAAGTTGACAAATCTAAGAAATATTACTGAATGTAACATGAATGTGAATGTATCAAGCCATTTGCTGTGATAAAAGTGTTTTGTTGTTGTGCACTATCCTCAAACAGCATGGTATTGTTTTCTGTAATAGCTGTAAATTGCCCATATAAGACGTGTATGTCACGGAAACTTGGCTGTTGTATACAACGTTCATCACATATTAAGCAACAACTGTCACCGATCCCGTAGATCGGCTTTAGAAGTATCTTCCTCTGAGCAAATGTATTAGTATAAGATAATACTTTCTTGCTCATCTTAATAAAGTGTCAATAATTTCGGCTGCAACTATATGTTTGTACATTTATTTGATCAAGCGACAGTACCAGTCAAAAGTTTGGACACGCCTACTTATTCAAGGGTTTTTCTTTATTTTGACCTTTTTGTACATTGTAGAATAATAGCAAAGACATAAAAAATATGAAATAACACATGGAATAATGTAGTAACCAAAAAAGGTGTTAAACAAATAAACATATATTTTAGCCACCCTTTGTCTTGATGACAGCTTTGCAAACTCTTGGCATTCTCTCCACCAGCTTAATGTGGTATGCTTCTCTAACAGCCTTGAAGGAGTTCCCACGTATGCTGAGCACGTGTTGGCTGATTTTCCTTCACTCTGCAGTCCAACTCATCCCAAACAATCTCAATTGGGATGAGGTCGGGTGATTGTGGAGGCCAGGTCATCTGATGCAGCACTCCATCTCCTTCTTGGTAAAATAGCCCTTACAAGGCCTGGAAGTGTCTTGGGTCACTGTCCTGTTGAAAAACTAATGATAGTCCCACTAAGTGCAAACCAGATGGAATGGCATAGCGCTGCAGAATAATGTGGTAGCCATGCTGGTTATGTGTGCCTTGAATTCTAAATGAATCACAGACAGTGTAACCAGCAAAGCACCCCACACCATCACACCTCCTCTTCCATGTTTCACAGTGGGAATCACACATGCAGAGATCATCCGTTCACCTACTCTGCATCTCACAAAGACACTGCGGTTGGAACCAAAATTCTGACATTTGAACTAATCAGACTAAAGCACAGACTTCCACTGGTCTAATGTTCATTGCTGGCCCAAGCAAGTCTCTTCGTGTTATTGGTGTCCTTTAGTAGTGGTTTCTTTGTAGAAATTCCACCATGAAAGCCTGAATCACACAGTCTCCTCTGAACAGTTGATGTTGAGATGTGCCTGTTACTCTGTGAAGCATTTATTTGGTCTGCAAACTGAGTTAACTCTAAATAACTTATCCACTGCAGCAGAGGTAACTCTGGGTCTTCCTTTCCTGTGATCCTCATGAAAGCCAGTTTCATCATAACGCTTGATTGTTTTTGCGACTGCACTTGAAGAAACGTTCAGAGTTCTTGAAATTTTCCGGATCGACTGACCTTTATGTCTTAAAATAATGATGTTCTTGCCATAATATGGGCTTTCTTCTGTATATCCCCTGTCGTGACATGACTTGAATTATTGTGATGATTGTTATTTATCAAATCAACTAACTTGTTACTCAATTAAATTAATAAAGTAGCAATTAACTCATTGGGAATTTGGGTAAATGAAAGTCACCACATTAACGGAAGTCACGTCACTACATGTTGATGCCCTGTATGAGGCATCTTAAACAGAATTAGGCCTTACTGTTGAATTAAGTCTGTATGAATTGTGTAGCAGATTACGTTGTACACCATTAGAGCCGTAACAAGATTTGTTGTTGGGTGTATACGTTTCCATTTGAACCAGATACTACAGGTTGCCTCCGGTGTTGTTAATCTGACAAAGTCAGTGTGTAGGGTGAATTGCAGAATGCCTACGAGACAGGGCATATTGGCCGGCCGATTGTGGTATTCTGAGAAATAGACGTGTTGGCCAAATCGTAGTACTATTTCTGTCTCTCGCGTTTCAGGAGCAAGTAGACTCGGTCATTATTAATTTCTAGAGTGACAGCATATGGGCCGCCGATTTATAGAAATGTTAGTAGATATACTCGCTTGACCGAAGCAGAGTTATCTCTCGCGTTTCAGTAGCGTGAGTAGCTCATCACATGTATTTCTTTGTGTTTTTATTTCATTTTATTTTAACCAGGCAAGTCAGTTAAGAACAAATTATTATTTACAATGACGGCCTACCCCGGCCAAACCCAGACGACACTGAGCCAATTGTGTGCCGCCCTATAGGACAATCAATCAATGCCAGATGTGATACAGCCTGGATTCAAACCAGGGACTGTAGTGATGCTTCTTGCACTGAGATGCAGTGCCTTAGACCGCTTCGCCACTCGGGAACCCGTGTGTTCCGGTAAAACATTGCTACCGCAATAAACCCTGAAAGGGTGAATGTGAGACATTGTAGTAAAACGCCCAATGGATCTACCTCCTGGTCCTCTTCCCCTGTCTTACCCACCAAGGGTAGAGACAGAGATGACCTCGCCTACTGAAATACCGGATTGGGCAAAGCCACCAGAAGACGATTCAAGCCAACCAACTATTGAACCTGACTGGTGTCAGGAAGGATCACCCTCTGCCTCAAGTGACACCTCTGAATGGGAACAGCTGATAGACTCATTGCTGATAGAGTAAGGGCACTGTCATAAACAGAGGCCCATATGCGCACTGTAAGAAAAGTGTTTCCTCATTGTTGCTAGAGTAATAGGCTCTGTCATAACCAGAGGCCCATATATGCACTGTAAGAAAAGTATTTCCTGTTGTAAGATATGTCATCACCCTCTCTGCTCTGAGGGAATGGGAGGAGCAGCAGATCGGGTGCAGAGAATCAAAAGGTATATAAAGAGACATTTGCCATTACTTTGGCGCTGACTTCTTGAATTCTGAATTAATTTAGACAACCGTTTGACTTCGGGTAAATTGACACCTGACTCAAATTACTTAAAGATTCTAACTTGTTGGATCTGAGAAGTGACTCTCCGATATACCGTTTATTGAACAGTTGTTTTGTCGCCTTGCGCCAGGTACGTGGGTGCTGATGCAAATATATCCAGAGAGTTCTCTGTAGCCTCTCGATTGAGCTCAGTATCTCGACCTCGTTGCAGCCACTGACACTGCGGTAGTTCAACGGGGTTGAGAGGCACTCTAGTCCTTAAGGTTATCCCTTGCTTTCTCTTATGATGTCTGAATTGACCCTGTGGTTTTGCGCCAGGTACGTGGGTGCTGATGCAAATATATCCAGAGAGTTTTCTGTAGCCTCTCGATTGAGCTCAGTATCGCGACCTCGTTGCGGACTTTTTGATATTCCATTTGGGGCAGGGAATCACCAGCGGGTTCTCCCATCCGAGCCAAACTTTAATCTCTCAATTTAGTAAAGCACCGACTCCGATTCAACCTCTCAGCCAGTAGAGGGAGTCGCTACCTATCTAAATTCTTAACAGAACTCTGACCGATTGAACCTCTGCTCCTGATCTCGTGGGTCTCCTCGTCATCTCTCAAAGGTAATTAAATAACTATTACAAGTATTTAATATAGAGATAAGTGTTATCATTGTACCAGGCATTTTATAAGAGCATTAAGTCATTTGCATGTTTTTGATTAACGCTGTGTGTGACCGAGTAACAAATTGTGTATTTTGAAGTGTGTTTGATTTGTAAAAGACAAAAACAGAGTGTTTTCAAAAATAAACGGTAGTCTTATTTTGTCTCGAGCAAAAGGTTCTCTCAAAGACAGTTAACTGCACGGGAGATAACAACTCTGACACTCCTCGCTACCGGGACACTGGAAATGGGGATCAATGCTCTATGACAGAATGAGTTACCATTAAAAGACAAGGAGGAAGGTGTGTCCAGTAGTGATTCATTTAATTGTCTTATCGATCTATCTAAGTTTTTTATTTTCCAAGCGATACATAGCCAATGGGCAGAGTAGTGAGACTAAGTTGACTAAAGGTCTTCACACTTTAAACTAGATACATCACAGAGGGGAAATACTCAACCACAGGGAAATCATATAGAGACTGGTAGGACTAGTGCTTAATAACACCTCAGGGATCAATTAGTGGTGAATTAAAGAGTCTAGAGGATAAAGGTGGGGTTCACACATCCCAGCTAGAGCTAGACCGTTGAGAGTGACAAGGCAAAAGACCTCTCTACGCGGACAACGCTTCGATATAGAAAGAGAGGCAGGGCTACGCGAGCGGTCCTGGTTATACCGAGATAACCTGAAGTATCTATAGTGCCCTGTCCAATCCAGGGAACGGGACGCTAACCACCTCTAGCAGCCCCACTGCCGGCCAAGGGGCGGGGCTGAAGGTTTCGTATCGCGACAACATCATTAGTAAACTTGTTACCTTGTTATAGGGGACACTGTTGTGCTTGGAAGTGAGATTCCTGTACCAGTAGGGCTAGCTTTTCACTAGATACCAAGCTAACAAAGAGAGAGCGGCCATTTTTCCATTGTTCCAACTGAAATCCTGCGCTGTGCGGGAATCCCATTTGATTTCAGCTTTCTGGGATCAATGACCCTTGGTCGATGGCAATTCCACCTCCTTGGGACTCCCATTTGAATTCAGCTTTCTGCGATCAGTGACGAAGAATGGTGAAGAATCGGTAGTATTTTTTTATATGTATGGGCAGAACATGTCTTACATCTGTTACAAGTGGTTACACTTGATAATATCAAACCACTCTCAACTGATTTGATATCACTGTCTCATTCGATATTTCAAGGAAGTTAAATTACCAAACAAAACTTTACCCTGTTGATCATTTGGATAAGGACCATTAATTTGTTCCAACCAATGAGACATTTTAAACTTTTCCACATTAACTTAGATACAGCGACACTTTCATGTTTAATTCCCAGATAGCCTATACAGGGATGATTAATCATTAACATTGATTAAACAATTACGTTTGCTTTTGAAAGCTCATTGAAGCCAACTCCCACAGCACTGATCCTGTTTTGACAGAAGTCCGGCCTTCGCGGGAGTCCCGTGTGATTTTAGCTTTCAGGGTGACACACTGTGCCTTGGGCGACGGGAGTCCCGCCTCTGCTGGAATCTCTTGTGAGCTCAGCATTCAGGGACAGGTGACCCCCCGTAGTCAACTCCCACATTACTGATCCAGTATTGATGGTTCATTAACATCTATAAATAGATGAACATTGTTTTTGCAGCTTCCACTGACTCAAATAAATAATGTGCAAGCTATCATAGCGGGTGGTCCTCAGTCCCTCATTAATTAGTGAACCCTCACCCATAAAAGGATTGATAGGTGACCTCAGCAGCGATGCTAACCTTAACAACCCCCAACCACATCGACGGGACAGTAGTGGAGAATGTGGAGAGTTTTAAGTTCCTCGGCGTACACATCACTGACAAACTGAAATGGTCCACCTACACAGACAGCGTGGTGAAGAAGGCACAATAGCGCCTCTTCAACCTCAGGAGGCTGAAGAAATTTGGCTTGTCACCAAAAACACTCACAAACTTTTACAGCTGCCCAATCGAGAGCATCCTGTCAGGCTGTATCACCGCCTGGTACGGCAACAGCTCCTCCCACAACCGTAAGGCTCTCCAGAGGGTAGTGAGGTCTACACAACGCATCACCAGGGGGAAAACTACCTGCCTTCCAGGGCATCTGCACCACCCGATGTCACAGGAAGGCCAAAAAGACCATCAAGGACAACAACCACCCGAGCTACTGCCTGTTCACCCCGCTATCATCCAGAAGGCGTGGTCAGTACAGCTGGATCAAAGCTGGGACGGAGAGACTGAAAAACAGCTTCTATCTCAAGGCCATCTGACTGTTAACCTCATAGTCCGCCCCATCCCGCATGCGGTCGCGTTACTACAGCCTCAAGCTCATTACCATAACGCAACGTTAGCGATTTCTAAAAATCGCAAATGAAATGAAATAAATATGCCTGCTCTCAAGCTTATCCTTTTCTTAACAATCCTGTCGTCTCAGATTTTCAAAATATGCTTTAGAACCAGAGAAAATCAATAATTTGTAAGAGTGGTGATAGCTAGCTTAGCATTTAGCGTTAGCATTTAGCACTCAACATATTCACAAAACCAGCAAAGGGATCAAATAAAATAATTTACCTTTGAAGAACTTCAGATGTTTCAATGAGGAGACTCTCAGTTACATAGCAGATGTCCAGTTTTTCCTGAAAGATTCTTGTGTAGGACACAACGTTCCGTTTTGTTACTATGCATTTGGCTACCGAAACTAACCGAAAATTCAGTCACCTACACGTCAAACTTTTTTCCGAATTAACTCCATAATATCGACTGAAACATGGAAAACGTTGTTTGAATCAATCCTCAAGGTGTTTTGTCATATATCTCTTCATTGAAATGCCGTCCCTGGAAGCCTGCATTCTTCTCTGATTCGGATGGAAAAATACTGGTAGCTGACTTCTGCGCACCAATTTCCACGCAGACACCGTGCGGGACACTTGGCAATTGTAGTCTCTTATGGTCAATCTTCCAATGATATGCCTACAAATACGTCACAATGCTGCAGACACCTTGGGAAACAAGAGAAGGTGTCCGTTCATTCCTGTCGCATTCACAGCCATATAAGGCGATCATGGAAAACGTAGCTTCAGAAATCCTGTTCATTTCCTGGGCGCTCAAACATCTTGGTTTTGCCTGAAGCTTTTGTTCAACGGCACTCACAGTGAAAATCTTTATAGTTCTGGAAACGTCAGAATGTCTTCTTTCCAAAACTATCAATTCCAAGCATAGTCGAGCATCTTTTCGTGACAAAATATTGCGCTTAAAACGGGCACGTCTTTTTATCCAAAAATGAAATAATGCCCCTAGTGGACTAACAGGTTAAACAGCCATCCCTATCATTGAGTGGCTGCTGCCAACATACTGACTCAAATCTCTAGCTACTTAAATGAATTAAAATTGGATGTAAGAAATGTATCACTAGTCACTTTAACCCCCTGTGCACGGAACCTGCTGGCGAGCTGAAATTCCACAACATACGGTGATCGCTACATAAATTGCCATATTAAACATTCATGAAAATACAAGTGTCTCACATGTATCGAAAGCCTAGAATCTTGCTAATCCAACTGCGTTGTCAGATTTAAAAAGGATTTACTGCGAAATAATGTGATGCGATTATCTGAGCATAGAGCCCCATAATTATTATTTTTTTAACCAGCACAGAGGTAACATAATCACAAACTGCATTAAAATAAATAGTTTACCTTTGACGATCTTTGTCTGTTTGCAATTCCAATGCTCATTGTTACACAATGAATGATCTTTTGTTTGATAAAATCAGTTTTTATAGCCTAACACGAAACATTTTGTGAACCTCTTGTGTCCTGAATTCCGTCTCATTCCAATTTCGACGACACATTCCAGGTAAATAACCCACACAGAACGTGACTTTTCCAGTCATGTTTGGTGTCACTGCAATCAACTGGTTTGTTTGTAACACAATCAAACGTGGTCCTTCTGTAGCTCAGTTGGTATAGCATGGCGCTTGTAACGCCAGGGTAGTGGGTTCGATTCCCGGGACCACCCATACGTAGAATGTATGCATACATGACTGTAAGTCGCTTTGGATAAAAGCGTCTGCTAAATTGCATATATTATATTATGGGCTATTTCACGGGACGTATTGACTGAAAGAAACCGATTTGAAGACAACAAGTCATGACATCATTGTGCACCAATGATTTGCCCGCTGTTTCGTTGATTGGCTGTCTTTTAACCCAATGACCACTGATCGTCTTGAAATCTAGCTGGGTAGATAGCCAATGAGCTGAGCTAAATGACAATAGGTCATGTTTATGTGTTGCAAGACCAACCCATGTAGTAAGCTCCAGCGTAACGAGAGTCATTCGCTATTGAAGTTTCTTACCGGAAGGAGAAACGCATGTTACGCACAGCGTTGTTTTGGTAAAGCGCGTCTTCAGCTGTTTATATATATAAATCAGTGTGGCAACTAAGTCAGGGAAAGCTAAATCTAAGTCTAGATATACAGATGTACACACAATTTTAGAAGAAATGGTTCGGGAAAGTGAGACAGAGATTGTTGGAGGACAATTAATTTAGCGATTCCCAAATGGAGGAATATTTTTTGAATCGTTTTGGACTGGTAAGTTCTTCTCATGCTAATGCCGTTGTTTGAAGTTAATAATATAAAATATTATTTGTGATTTTTTTTTAAATGTTAGTAGCAATATATAAAAATGTAATGTAATTACTGCCGCCCCACCCCACCACTGAATGAGCTGCAAAATCTGGACCCCTACAAATCAGCCGGGCTAGACAATCTGGACCCTGTCTTTCTAAAACTATCTGCCGAAATTGTTGCAACCCCTATTACTAGCCTGTTCAACCTCTCTTTCGTATCGTCTGAGATTCCCAAAGATTGGAAAGCTGCCGCGGTCATCCCCCTCTTCAAAGGGGTGACACTCTAGACCCAAACTGCTACAGACCTATATCTATCCTACCCTGTCATTCTAAGGTCTTGAAAGCCAAGTTAACAAACAGATTACTGACCATTTCGAATCCCACCATACCTTCTCCGCTATGCAATCTGGTTTCAGAGCTGGTCATGGGTGCACCTCAGCCACGCTCAAGGTTCTAAACGACATATTACCGCCATCGATAAGAGACATTACTGTGCAGCTGTATTCATCGACCTGGTCAAGGCATTCGACTCTGTCAATCACAAAATTCTTATTGGCAGACTCGACAGCATTGGTTTCTCAAATGATTGCCTCGCCTGGTTTACCAACTACTTCTCTGATAGAGTTCAGTGTGTCAAATCGGAGGGCCTGTTGTCCAGACCTCTGACTGTCTCTATGGGTGTGCCACAGGGTTCAACTCTCGGGCCAACTCTCTTTTCTGTATACATCAATGATGTTGCTCTTGTTGCTGGTGATTCTCTGATCCACCTCTACACAGATTATACCATTCTGTATACTTCTGACCCGTCCTTGGACACTGTGTTAACGTTTAAAAATACCTAACGTTGTATTACAAAAGTAGTTTGAAATATTTTGGCAAAGTTTATAGGCAACTTTTGAAATATTTTGTAATGACGTTGCGTTTTTGTAAGCTGTCTTTTTCTGGATCAATTAATCGAACAAAAGGACCAATTGTGATGTTTATGGGACATATTGGAGTGCCATCAAAAGAAGCTCGTCAAATGTAATGCATATTTTATATTTTATTTCAGCGTTTTGTGTAGCGCCTGCTATGCTAGCTCCTTTGTTTACTGCTGGTGCAGATGGGTGCAAGCTATCAGATAATAGCTTCTTATGCTTTCGCCGAAAATAATTCCTAAAATCTGGTATTTTGGCTGGATTCACAACGAGTGTAGCTTTAATTGAGTATCTTACATGTGTGATTTAATGAAAGTTTGAATTTTCTAGTATTTTATTTGAAACTCGCGCTCTGCATTTCCCCTGGCAATTGGCCAGTTGAGACGCTAGCGTCTCCCCTATCCATAATAGGTTTTTAACTAACCTCCAGACGAGCTTCAATGCCATACAGCTCTCCTTCCGTGGCCTCCAACTGCTCTTAAACGCAAGTAAAACTAAATGCATGCTATTCAATCGATCACTGCCCGCACCTGCTCGCCCGTCCAGCAACACTACTCTGGACGGTTCTGACTTAGAATACGTGGACAACTACAAATACCTGAGTGTCTGGTTAGACTGTAAACTCTCCAATCCAAAATTAAATCTAGAATCGGCTTCCTATATCGCAACAAAGCATCCTTCACTCATGCTGCCAAACATACCCTCGTAAAACTGACCATCCTACCGATCCACGACTTCGGTGATGTCATCTATAAAATAGCCTCCAACACTCTACTCAACAAACTGGATGCAGTCTATCACAGTGCCATCCGTTTTGTCACCAAAGCCCCACACACTACCCACCATTGCGACCTGTACTCTCTCGTTGGTTGGCCCTCGCTTCATATTCGTTGCCAAACCCACTGGCTACAGGTTATCTACAAGTCTCTGCTAGGTAAAGCCCCGACTTATCTCAGCTCACTGGTCACCATAGCAGCACCCACTCGTAGCACGTGCTCCAGCAGGAGGTATATCTCACTGGTCGCCCCCAAAGCCAATTCCTCCTTTGTTCGTCTTTCCTTCCAGTTCTCTGCTGCCCATGACTGGATCGAACTGCAAAATCCCTGAAGCTGGAGACTCAAATCTCCCTCACTAGCATTAAGCACCAGCTGTCAGTTCACTGCACCTGTACATAGCCCATCTGTAAACAGCCCATCTATCTACCTACCTCATCCCCATACTGGTATTTATTTATTTTGCTCATTTGCACCCCAGTATCTCTACCTGCACATTCACCTTCTGCCGATCTACCATTCCAGTGTTTAATTGCTATATTGTAATTACTTCGCCACCATGGCCTATTTATTTCCTTAACTTACCTCATTTGCACTCACTGTATATAGACTTTTTGTTTTCTTTTGTTCTACTGTATTATTGACTGTATGTTTTCTTTATTCCATATGTAACTCTGTGTTGTTGTATGTGTCGAATTGCTACGCTTTATCTTGGCCAGGTCGCAGTTAAAAAATGAGAACTTGTTCTCAACTAGCCTACCTGGTTAAATAAAGGTGAAATAAAATAAGAAATACATTTTTTTAAACCACATGAAATAGCCTATTTGAGGCTGATGAGGGGAGGGCAGGCCCACAACAATGGTCAAAGTGAAATGGAGACAGTAGATACAGCTGGTCTGTTGTAATATATTAAAGACAGTAGATCTAGCTGGTCTGTCATAATATAACAGAGACAGTAGATATAGCCGAAATGGCATAATATAAATGAGACAGTAGATCTAGCAGGTCTATAATAATATATTCAACCTTATGTTCCCTGTAATCTCTCTCTCTCTCTCTCTTGATACAGGGCTCATATGTGAAACTATTCCAACTGAACATTTTCTTTCACAGTGACACTGACTCCGAATGGGAGAACCAAGTGCCAAGGTGTCCATCCCCCACTGAAGCTGGTTCATCCAGCTCCTGCCACAAGTGGTGTTCATCTGCCCAAATGTATTTCTGCAGGCATGGATGTGCCTCAGGGCCAAAAGGGCACAGCATGGAGGCGTCGCTGTATTCTTTGCAAAATTAAGTCCCCCATCACCTGCACCACATGCTTGGTGACCCTCTGCTTTACAGAAGAAAGAGACTGCTATGGCACCTGGCATCAGCAGCACAATATTGTGTAGAGGACTAAGGGTCTTCCAAATATTGAAAGTGTTATTTTGTCATTGTATAGATTTTGTATAGTTTTCTTTCAAATGAAGTCAAGAATATGCATATCCTTGGTTCTGAGCCTGAGCTACAGGCAGTTAGATTTGGGTATGTCTTCAGGTGGAAATTTTAAAAAGTAGGGGGTAGCTATAAGAGGTTGTTAACTTCTATTCTATTAAACATTTTGGATGAAAAACGTTCCTGTTTTAAACAAGATATTTTGTCACGAAAAGATGCTCGACTATGCATATAATTGACAGCTTTGGAAGGAAAATACTCTGACGTTTCCAAAACTGCAAAGATAGTCTGTGAGTGCCACAGAACTGATGTTACAGGCGAAACCCAGATAAAAATCCAACCAGGAAGCGCCGCATTTTTTGAAACCACCTCATGCCAATGACTCCTTATATGGCTGTGAATGAGCTACGAATGAGCTTACGTTTTCCATGTATTCACCCAAGGTGTCTACAGCATTGTGACGTCTTTTTAGGCATTTCCATTGAAGAATGGCTGTAAGGGACCATATATAGCATGTGGTCATATGGTGTCTCCCGCAGAAAACCTTGCGTAAAATACTGAGGTAGCCATTTTTGCAATCGCTTCTTATGAGAAACCAATTGCCTCAACGGATATATTATCGAATATATATGTTAAAAACACCTTCAGGATGGATCCTAAACAACGTTTGTCGTGTTTCTGTCGGTATTACGGAGCAAATTTTGAAAAAGTTTGTCGTTATAGTTGTAGCATTTTCCGGACGATTTCTCAGCCAAGCATGATGAAGAAACGGGAGCTGTTTCGCCTACAACAATAATATTTTTGGAAAAAAGGAACATTTGCTATCTAACTGGGAGTCTCCTGAGTGAAAGCATCTGAAGTTCTTCAAAGGTAAATTATTTAATTTGGTTGCTTTTCTTATTTTCATGAAAATGTTGCCTGCTGCCAGAAGAGTTAGTAGTCACTCAGATTGCAACACTTGGAAAGGAATCTCCAAAACACTCTTCTGATGGTCAACACATATACCACTAATAAATAGAACCCCCTTCAGGAGGTAAGTTATTAGAAGTCATGAACCATGATCACACCACGTACGACTGGTTCAGTGCTTATGGAGTACTTTCGTACTGAGGTTAGCTCCCTCAGTGGGATAGCATAGCTATGAAATAGACTACTTCATACCTACCGCCACTACAATGGTGTAAGACACAGTGACTTGTAGTAAAACCACTACAGATCCCCTTGATATATGGCTTGAGGTCAGCACTGATTCTTACTGACCTCCAGCCATTGACATGGAAATTATCTGATGACGTCAGACTCATTCTGAACAGGTTGCAGTCTACCAGGAAACTTGGTTTTCTTTCCCTTGGCATGGGTGATTGTGTAAGCATAAACGTA
The DNA here is from genome assembly GCF_023373465.1 of Oncorhynchus keta. NCBI lineage: Eukaryota > Metazoa > Chordata > Actinopteri > Salmoniformes > Salmonidae > Oncorhynchus > Oncorhynchus keta. The sequence goes on from NC_068446.1 coordinate 10,510,907, forward strand.
CAAAGGAACATTTAATGAAGATTTACCCTGGGATCACTTAACTTCTTAAGGTATAGGGGCAGTATTTTCACTTTTGGATAAATACCGTGGATAAATACCGTGCCCAATTTCAACTTTCAACTTCATGCCAGGAATATAAGATATGCATATTATTAGTAGATTTGGATAGAAAACACTATGAAGTTTATAAAACTGTTTGAATCATATCTGTGAGTATAACAGAACTTATGTAGCAGGCAAAACACAGAGGACTAACCGTTCAGAATTTTCCTTTTTTAGGTCTTTGTCTGTTCACTGTGTTCTCATTGGGAAACAATATTTCTTAGGAACTTGTTTTCAGTTCCTACCGCTTCCACTGGATGTCACCAGTCTTTGGAGTTTGGTTGAGGTTATTCATTTGTGCAATGAAGAAGTATCTACATTTGTATTACAAAAGTAGTTTGATATGTTCTGGCAAAGTTTACAGGCAGCTTTTGAAATATTTTGCAGTGACGTTGCGCAATTTGGAACTGGATTAAACGCGCCAAATAAATGGACATTTGGATATATATGGACGGAATTAATCGAACAAAAGGACCAATTGTGATGTTTATGGGACATATTGGAGTGCCAACAAAAGAAGTTCGTCAAATGTAAGGCATGTTTTATATTTTATTTCTGCGTTCTGTGTAGCGCCCGCAGGGTTGAAATATGCTACCGTCTTTGTTTACTGTTGTGCTATCATCAGACAATAGCTTCTTATTCTTTCGCCGAAAATACTTTTAAAAATGTGACATGTTGGCTGGATTCACAACGAGTGTAGCTTTAATTTAGTATCTAACATGTGTGATTTAATGAAAGTTTATTTTTATATCAATTTATTTGAATTTTCCGCGCTGCATTTCCCTGGCTTTTGGCCAAGTCGGACGCAAGTGTCCCCTATACCATAAGAGGTAGGGTCCGAGCAAAATTTGACTCTACAGCTACAGTACTCATCAGTTTCTCCCCAGAAGTCATCCCTGCAGACTGGCTGAAGCTAGTGCTATACAGCTGTAGACTTATCATGTAGTTATCAACTTAGGATAGTGCCCTAAGCAACACACCGCTAAGTAAGAACACCTTATATATTTTTTTATATTTAACCTATATTTAACTAGACAAATCAGTTAAGATCCCAGATGAAGCTGGGCCAATTGTGCGCCACCCTGCGGGATTCCCAATCACATCCGGTTGTGATACAGCATGGATTCAAACCAAGATGTCTGTAGTAATGCCTCAAGCACTGAGATGCAGTGCCTTAGACCGGTGCGCCACTCGGGATAATTGGTGCATCTGAAGATATGACATTAGACACAATGCCATGATAGTAATTTAGCCAAGACCGTGGACGGATATAGAATACAGTCCAATTAGATGATTAAGGTGTGGTAACTAATTTGTACATCTTTTGTTTGTTTTTATTCATTTTTGTTTCATTTTATTTTACACTTGGGAAGTGATAGAGCCATAAACAAGTTCCCCATACAACCATCAGTTAGTGTCACAATGCGGCTTATTCGGGGAAGAAATGTAATGATGTATTTCGTGTGTGTTGTGCTTTGTTAATAACATCTGCCTAAGTTACTCCCTAGATCTACCAGCCTGGACAACCGGACCAGGATGGTGATTCCCAACCAGGACATCCCCTGCCTATTCTTGTGGTGGTCTGCAGCTTGCAGAAATCCTACCAGGGTAAACCACCAGAGGGAGGCCACAATGATGATCCACAACCAGGACATCCCGTGGTCATTTTTATAGTAGGTGGCAACTTGCAGAATCGTTCCAAGGTTGAACCCACCAGAAGGGGACTGTCATGACTCCTGGGTGAGGATCAAAGGCCTTAGATCACCTTGGTAAATAGCTGACAACAACCAGACCCTGTTACCCACAGAAGGAGGGGGGGGTTTGACACCTTAACATTCGGTCGTAAATTAGGCAAGAGGGGAATCTCTCCATTGCTCCTCAGTATTGGGAAAGAAATGGGCTTTGTCCTCAAAGTATTTTGCCGCAAGAACTATAACACCCAAAAAGTGAATATTAGAACAATATTTCTAAGATAGGAATGTTAAGAATGGTCAGTGGGGATCTAAAGAATAATCATGTCATGTTGCTATTCATTTTGTGATGTTATTAAAGACTGTATGAACCAAACACTGTAACTTAAGTTAGGAAACACATTCGAGCTTTCAAGTTTTCATCCAATATGATGTTAATACAATATGAAGAAAGATTAAGCTATTTTTGTTAAGATATTCATCTGATTTTGGTTTTCTAAAGAGATCATGTCCTTGGCATATTAACTAAACCACGCCACCAATGAGGTCAGAAGAGCGTGTCATTGTGATGTAACCGCCCTTTCCGACCAGAGTGCTTTAAAACCTGTTCAGGATACCACGGTTTACTGCCCCTTCTGGAGGATTTGGGTACCCATATAAAACATGATACATTTTTGTCAAAAGTTGCTAATATATGCAAATAAAAAATATTATCGAATAGAACACACTCTAAAGCTTTTAAAACCGTTTAAATTATGTCTCTATGTATAGCAGAACTCTCAAAATCTGCATTTTCCCAAAATATCTCTTCTCATCTGAAAAGTTGGGTCACCTTTGATCTCATCGCAAACACCCTTCCCAAACAGTCACAGCACCCGGAACAGTCAGGAAAGCTAAGGCCAGCTTCTTCAGGCAGAAGTTTGCATCCTGTAGCTCCAACTCCAAAAGTTCTGGGACACTGTGAAGTCCATGGAGAACAAGAGCACCTCCTCCCAGCTGCCCACTGCACTGAGGCTAGGAAACACGGTCTCCACCGATAAATCCATGATTATCGAAAACTTCAATAAGCACTTCTCAACGGCTGGCCATGCCTTCCGCCTGGCTACTCCAACCTCGGCCAACAGCTCCGCCCCCCGTAGTTCCTCACCCAAGCCTCTCCAGGTTCTCCTTTACCCAAATCCAGATAGCAGATGTTCTGAAAGAGCTGCAAAACCTGGACCCGTACAAATCAGCTGGGCTTGACAATCTGGACCCGCTATTTCTGAAACTATCTGCCGCCATTGTCGCAACCCCTATTACCAGCCTGTTCAACCTCTCTTTCATATCGTCTGAGATCCCCAAGGATTGAAAGCTGCCGCAGTCATCCCCTCTTCAAAGGGGAGACACCCTGGACCCAAACTGCTATAGACCTATATCCATCCTGCCCTGCCTATCTAAGGTCTTCGAAAGCCAAGTCAACAAACAGGTCACTGACCATCTCGAATCCCACCGTACCTTCTCCGCTGTGCAATCTGGTTTCGAGCCGGTCACGGGTGCACCCCAGCCACACTCAAGGTACTAAATGATATCATAACCGCCATCGATAAAAGACAGTACTGTGCAGCCGTCTTCATCGACCTCGCCAAGGCTTTCGACTCTGTCAATCACCAAATTCTTATCGGCAGACTCAACAGCCTCGGTTTTCGGATGACTGCCTTGCCTGGTTCACCAATTACTTTGCAGACAGAGTTCAGTGTGTCAAATCAGAGGGCATGCTGTCCGGTCCTCTGGCAGTCTCTATGGGGTGCCACAGGGTTCAATTCTCGGGCCGACTCTTTTCTCTGTATATATCAATGATGTTGCTCTTGCTGCGGGCGATTCCCTGATCCACCTCTACGCAGACGACACCATTCTATATACTTTCGGCCCGTCATTGGACACTGTGCTATCCAACCTCCAAACGAGCTTCAATGCCATACAGCACTCCTTCCGTGGCCTCCAACTGCTCTTAAACGCGAGTAAAACCAAATGCATGCTTTTCAACCGATTGCTGCCTGCACCCGCATGCCCGACTAGCATCACCACCCTGGATGGTTCCAACCTTGAATATGTGGACATCTATAAGTACCTAGGTGTCTGGCTAGACTGCAAACTCTCCTTCCAGACTCACATCAAACATCTCCAATCAAAAATCAAATCCAGAGTCGGCTTTCTATTCCGCAACAAAGCCTCCTTCACTCACGCTGCCAAGCTTACCTAGTAAAACTGACTATCCTACCGATCCTCGACTTCGGCGATGTCATCTACAAAATGGCTTCCAACACTCTACTCAGCAAACTGGATGCAGTCTACCACAGTGCCATCCGTTTTGTCACTAAAGCACCTTATACCACCCACCACTGCGACTTGTATGCTCTAGTCGGCTGGCCCTCACTACATATTCGTCGCCAGACCCACTGGCTCCAGGTCATCTACAAGTCCATGCTAGGTAAAGCTCCGCCTTATCTCAGTTCACTGGTCACGATGGCAACACCCATCCGTAGCACGCGCTCCAGCAGGTGTATCTCACTGATCATCCCTAAAGCCAACACCTCATTTGGCCGCCTTTCGTTCCAGTACTCTGCTGCCTGTGACTGGAACGAATTGCAAAAATCGCTGAAGTTGGAGACTTTTATCTCCCTCTCCAACTTCAAACATCAGCTATCCGAGCAGCTAACCGATCGCTGCAGCTGTACATAGGCTATAGGTAAATAGCTCACCCTTTTTCACCTACCTCATTCCCATACTGTTTTTATACTGTTTTTATTTATTTACTTTTCTGCTCTTTTGCACACCAATATCTCTACCTGTACATGCCCATCTGATCATTTATCACTCCAGTGTTAATCTGCAAAATTGTATTATTCGCCTACCTCCTCATGCCTTTTGCACACATTGTATATAGACTGCCCATTTTTTTCTACTGTGTTATTGACTTGCTAATTGTTTACTCCATGTGTAACTCTGTGTTGTCTGTTCACACTGCTATGCTTTATCTTGGCCAGGTCGCAGTTGCAAATGAGAACTTGTTCTCAACTAGCCTACCTGGTTAAATAAAGGTGAAATAAAAATAAATAAAATAAAAGTCTCCACGTGTTCAGCGTGATCTCAGCCCGCTCGCGAGAGTTTGAGCACGCGGTAAGCTCTCAGTCACTCAAAAAAAAACCTGTGCGCAATGGTCAAGTCCTCTCTCTTTTCCAAGATCGATTGAACAGTGCTTGTGTTTCTGTTTGTTCTCAAAATTTCTGTACACCTTTATAACATGTTAAAGCTTGATTATGAAGTTAGTTTGACAAGTTTACTCGACATATTATATATACTTTCGAAGTTTTGGTGCGCAACCACTTCAATTTTTACTACATTTCTACCAAAATCAGGCTATTTTGAGAACCGAAAGACGCAGACTTGAAAACTGAACGCTAATTTGGTGAGTATAATCCCTTACAGGTCGTTTGATGGAAGAATAACAAAGGTAAGGGAATATTTAATGTATTAATTTTGGGTTTCTGTCGACTCAAGATAGAGGAGTCATTATGCTACTGTGGGAGCGCCGACTCCATATTATAGTCTAGTGAACGCAAAATGTAACGTTAAAATTAAATGTAACAATGCAATTGCATTTAGAAGAAGTGTATCTTGCTATACATATGTAAAACATGCATATTTAGTCAAAGTTTATGATGTGTATTCCTTGTTAGCTGACGTTATCTGCCGGGGCTATCGTCATTTCTCAGGACATTTGGGTAGCATTTTTGAACGATGCATCATTGTAAACAGAGATTTATGGATATATATAGCATATTATTGAAAAAAATGAATGTACTGTGTAACATGTTATATTACTGTCATCTGATGAAGATTTCAAAGGTTAGTGAAATGATTTTTCTTTTAATCCTGCGTTTGTTGATTGCATATTTTTTCCTACTTGGCTATGCTAATGAGCTATGTCTGCGGTGGTGGTTTGACATAAATATGTGCTATGTTTTCGCCGTAAAACATTTTAGAAATCTGACTTGCTGGCTAGATAAACAACTTGTTTATCTTTCATTTGAGCTATTTTACTTGTTAATGTGTGGAGGTTAAATATTTTTAGGAATATTTTTGCGCATTGTGTGTTATGGTAATGAGCTTGAGCTGTAGTCACGCTACCAGCAGAGGAATAAAACTCCCGAGCTGGTTAAAAAGGACTCGCTAAGAATTAACATTGAAACCAGAAAAGCATGGAGCGTTAGCTACGTGTGTGAAATGATTGAAACGTGGAACCAACATGAGGTGAGAATATAACCTCTCCTACCAAATCAGAAATGCATGAAGCATGAGCTGAATGTTACAAATGGTTGGAAACTCTGAAACTCGACACAAGGGAAAGAAGATAAGCTCACTAGACCAAAACAGTGACAGTCTGCAGCTGTGCATGTAAAGTGTAACTTTGACTGTCTAACCAGAAAGGATGGAGAAGATCCCATCTCAGACAATCATTTGTTTATCTGAAGAAACATCCACTCCAAGCCAGAACAACTAAGAAGGACATTGTTACCTCAGGTGAGTCTTACACCCATCTAGCCCTTCCCATGGAAAGATTGATTGGTTTCAGAGAGACGACAAACAACGACATCTACACGTAAATACATTGCATTCCTTACCCAAATGGGCAGTGGTTCGTGAGCAAAATATTCTTATTACTTTGAGGGTAGTTTCCAAATGTACGATACGTTTGACACTCTTTGTCTCTCCCTCTTTTTATCTACCCCTCCCTCACCATATGTGTAACAAGCCGTCATATCTTATCAGTCCACTAGGGACTTTTGTCTCATGTAAGTATGTGTATTCCTTGTTATTATTTAGTTAGTAAATATATAATTAAATCAATTTGTGTAGTACTTAATAATCTGAAAAGGCTGGGATTCTTGCAGATTCAAGAGGTCTGCGACATTCAGAATGAGACCATTATTAGGTAATGACTTTAATCAATATATAGTTTATATATATCTTCTTGACTTTAATTCCGGAGATGGTGCCCCAAAAGTGAATTGTTATATGATTAACTTAATCGAGTAACAATAAACACAAGTTAGCTGATTCGATAAATAACAGTCACCACATTAATGCAACACAACTGATTGGCACAAACACATTAAGAAAGAAAGAAATTACAAAAATGAACTTTTAGCAAGGCACACCTGTTAATTGAAATGCATTCCAGGTGACAACCTCATGAAGCTGGTTGAGAGAATGCCAAGAGTGTGCAAAGCTGTCATCAAGGCAAAGGGTGGCTTCTTTGAAGAATCTCAAACATAAAATATATTTGGATTTGTTTAACACTTTTTGGCTACTGCATGATTCCATATGTGTTATTTCATAGTGTTGATGTCTTCACTATTATTCTACAATGTAGAAAATAATTAAATTGAAAAACCATATGGAATGAGTAGGTATGTCCAATATTTTGACTGGTACTGTATGCAGCCTATTGACTCCTTCTTGATGAATAAATACAACACAAATATTTTGTTGTTTCTCTGTAATACTAGCCACCTATACATTTTATGAAGTTGGTTTTAGCTAGCCTGCTAGATAGGTTTTCCAATCAATCAACCTCATAACTAGCTACCGAGCCATTTCAGGCTATCAATGAAGTTAAAAGTAGCTTGTCTAAATATTTTAGCTGGCATGCCTCCTGGCGAGGTTGCTAGACTTTAGAAAATAGAGCAATTACTGAAAATCAAGCAACTGTACTGAATACAACACATTATTTTCAATATTTATCCAGTTTTTAGCAGAGCTGCAGAGAAACCATTTTGTTTATTTGTAATCACGAAATTGGGGAGTAAAAGGGGGTAAGAAAACAACAACAAAATAACCAACCACCAGCAGTCAGGAGGATTCAGACAGCTCAAGAGGTATACATAGATATACAGAAAAATACTTAAATACTTAAATGTAATCTGGCACCTTATCATAATATCATCATATTTGTGTATTAATTATGGTGCCATGATATGTGTCTGTATTGATGATGATGTGTTAAGATTCCATGTACTTTATTGTAATTTGGATGAAAAGGCCTAGGCATGTTGGTTCAGTATATTGAGATGTGTGATTTACAACAGTCAGAATGGCACTCTCATTAAAATGATAATTGAAAAAGTAAAGAGTTATGCTTACATAACCTATGTAGAATAAAACATTTTTGACATAGAATTCATGCCCCCTCTAAATTAATGGGTGCATGACGCCCCTGCATGGACATGACCCAAAGTGACAGCCAGGGGATTTCTTGCTTGGCAAACAGGAAAATTTACTTTTCTGACAGGTAGCACCCAGATTCTATAGGCTGTTTCCAGTTGGTTGGGTATGTATACCTGGGATTGTGTTGTCACACTGCTGCAGAAAATACCCATTCTGTGTTTGCAAACGTTGCCGCACGAGGGCGAGATGCGCAAGTTTGTGGAAGAACAAAAGTCTCTATTTACATGTTTATTATGAGAGCATTTCACACAACTTTTGGATTATAATTACATTTTAAGGCTTGTATGAATTTCCTGCTTAATATGTTTTTTTTTTTGTCATCACACATCAACTGCATTATTCTTTAAAAAATGTAAATGGCACTTTGGCTAACTCTTGCTACAGCCTATATCAATAAGGATTAACATTCTAGCTAACAACATGCTGCATCCAAAATAGTTATTTAGCAAGAATCACAACCAAATATAGTTTAGTGACTGTTCAAGCAAGTTTCAACACATTATTGTAAGCATATGAGAACCTAAAAAAGTTATTTTGTTTAGAAGTAAGCCTACAAACATACGTTTGTATGTTGAATGCATGCAGATGGCTACGCACATCTGTGCGTGAATTGTGTGTCGTGTCCTGAAAAGGGGTCTATAGTATGGTATTATATCTGAATGACACCTGTGACCTGTCAAGTAGGTTGGTCGTGCCATGAAACAAGGCAAAAACCTTTAAACCTTAAAGACATGAGAACAGGACAAATTAATTTATTTGGCATGACTTTTTTTCCTCTTGGTTTCAATTCCTTATACACATTCAATCTGTTCAAAATAGATGTGTTGTTCTTCTCAATTGTCAAGGAGACTGTGGACAAAGCGTACATACTTCCCTGACACTTCCTATTGGGGAGGTTACTTTGAAGCCAATGCCCTTTCAATTACCTTTCGAAATGTACATATTAATCAAAACTGATTGCTCAATTTGCAGTCGGACAGATTTGTCAAACAAACTTGTCAAACTAATGTTGATTTCCCTTTTTTATAGGTCCTACTGAGCTTCCCTCTTGCATCTGTCTCCTTCTTGTCTGTTTGTTTTGAGCAACTTCGAGAAGTGAGCCACTGCTTTTGGGCAGTGGTGAGAGAAGTGTCCTTCACCACTCACTCTGACAAGCTGTTGGTCTCTCTGGGAGTTCGTGAGAGATGGTGAGAGGCAGAAGACGCATCGATCTGGAAGCTGTCCAGAGATGGGGAAGATTCCCCCTGTAAAGTGAAGGGTTGGAGCATATGGTGGTTCTGTTCCCTCACTGCTAAAACCAATTCCCAATGCAGTACCATAGTGCAGAAATGAAGGGAAAGAAAATAAGGTCATAAAGAAAAACTATGAGGTGCTATTTCCTGATCTGGTTTATTTAGTGTTCCACAGCAAATAACATTATTTCACCCACCAGTTTTGAAAATATAATAGGGAACAACGTGAACTGTTAGAATTGGGTTAACTCTAATTGACCCACCAAACTGTAACTAACATACGTTCAAGTCTAAATATATTTGGTAATGACTGCTAATGGAAATGCTCCAATATTAAATATCTGGTTTACATAGTAAGTATTGAGATGAACCCTTGGGTAATGCATACAGTGGGGCAAAAAGTATTTAGTCAGTCACCAATTGTGCAAGTTCTCCCACTTAAAACCTGTTGGGGATAGGGCTGTTTACTGCCCCGCTGGAGTAATTGCGTGCCCATAGTAAACCATTTTTTTGTCAAGAGTTGCTAATATATGCAAATAAAAAATATTATTGAATAGAAAACACTCCAAAGCTTCTAAAACCGTTTAAATTATGTCTGTATGTAAAGCAGAACTCTCAGGGCAGTCATTCTCCCAAACTCTCTCTTGTCATCAGAAAAGTTGGCCCAACTTTGACGTCATCGCCCCCACCCTTCCCAAGCACTTACAGGTCTGGGAACAGTCTCTTTGTCTTCAGCGCGATGTCTGCTTTCAATGGGGCTTCTCATTGTGAGAATCGCGCGCTCACGAGAGTTTTGGCGAGCCGAAACCTTTCGGTCACGCGAAAAAACAGGTCACTCTCATGCGCGCTCTGCTCCAGTCCTGTCTTTTTTCCAAGATCGATTATACAATGCATGCGTTTCTGTTCGTCCTCACGATTGCTGTACACCTTTATAACATGTTAAAGCTTGATTATGAACTTAGTTTGACAAGTTTAGTCGACATATAATATGTAAGTTCGACGTTTTGGTGCGCATCCACTTGACTTTTGGCTACATTTCAACCGAAATGTGTCGTGTTTGAGAACCGAAAGACACAGACTGCAAAACTAAACACTGTTTTTGGTAAGTATAATTCCTTCCAGGTCTTGTGATGGAAGAACAGCAAAGGTAAGGGAATATTTATGTGGTAAATTTGGGTTTCTGTGGACTCCAAGATAGAGGAGCCATAATGCTACTTTTTGAGCGCCGACTCATAGTATAGCCTAGTGAACGAAACCTGTAACGTTAAAAATAAATGTAACCCAGCGATTGCATTCAGAAGAAGTGTATCTAACTATATATATGTAGAACATGCATATTTAGTCAAAGTTTATGATGTGTATTCCTTGTTAGCTGACGTTATCTGCCGGAGCTATCGTCATTTCTCAGGACATTTGAGTAGCATTTTTTGAACGATGCATCATTGTAAACAGAGATTTATGGATATATATTGCATATTATTGAAAAAAACATAAATGTACTGTGTAACATGTTATATTACTGTCATCTGATGAAGATTTCAAAAGGTTAGTGCATTATTTTTCTTTTAATCCTACGTTTGTTGATTGCATATTTTTTTCAACTTGGCTATGCAAATTAGCTGTGTCTTCGGTGGTGGTTTGACATAAATATGTGCTATGTTTTCGCCGTAAAACATTTTAGAAATCTGACTTGCTGGGTAGAGAATCTGTCTCCTCACCATGCGCTCTCACCACTGGTGTCCCCCAGGGCTCTGTTCTAGGCCCTCTCCTATTCTCGCTATACACCAAGTCACTTGGCTCTGTCATAACCTCACATGGTCTCTCCTATCATTGCTATGCAGACGACACACAATTAATCTTCTCCTTTCCCCCTTCTGATGACCAGGTGGCGAATCGCATCTCTGCATGTCTGGCAGACATATCAGTGTGGATGACGGATCACCACCTCAAGCTGAACCTCGGCAAGACGGAGCTGCTCTTCCTCCCAGGGAAGGACTGCCCGTTCCATGATCTCGCCATCACGGTTGACAACTCCATTGTGTCCTCCTCCCAGAGCGCTAAGAACCTTGGCGTGATCCTGGACAACACCCTGTCGTTCTCAACTAACATCAAGGCGGTGGCCCGTTCCTGTAGGTTCATGCTCTACAACATCCGCAGAGTACGACCCTGCCTCACACAGGAAGTGGCGCAGGTCCTAATCCAGGCACTTGTTATCTCCCGTCTGGATTACTGCAACTCGCTGTTGGCTGGGCTCCCTGCCTGTGCCATTAAACCCCTACAACTCATCCAGAACGCCGCAGCCCGTCTGGTGTTCAACCTTCCCAAGTTCTCTCACGTCACCCCGCTCCTCCGCTCTCTCCACTGGCTTCCAGTTGAAGCTCGCATCCGCTACAAGACCATGGTGCTTGCCTACGGAGCTTTGAGGGGAACGGCACCTCAGTACCTCCAGGCTCTGATCAGGCCTCTACACCCAAACAAGGGCACTGCGTTCATCCACCTCTGGCCTGCTCACCTCCCTACCACTGAGGAAGTACAGTTCCCGCTCAGCCCAGTCAAAACTGTTCGCTGCTCTGGCCCCCAATGGTGGAACAAACTCCCTCACGACGCCAGGACAGCGGAGTCAATCGCCACCTTCCGGAGACACCTGAAACCCCACCTCTTTAAGGAATACCTAGGATAGGATAAGTAATCCTTCTCACCCCCCCCCCTTTAAGATTTAGATGCACTATTGTAAAGTGGCTGTTCCACTCGATGTCATAAGGTGAATGCACCAATTTGTAAGTCGCTCTGGATAAGAGCGTCTGCTAAATGACTTAAATGTAAATGTAAATGTAGATAAACAAGGTGTTTATCTCTAATTTGAGCCATTGGACTTGTTAATATGTGGAGGTAAAATATTTTTAGGAATATTTTTGCGTTCCATGCGCCACCTTCCAGCTGAACGTGGGGGGTGTTCCCAAATTGGAACCCTAATCTCCTTCTGGTTAAAAATATGAGAGAGGCCTGTAATTGTCATCATAGGTACACTTCAACTATGACAGACAAAATGAGAAAAGAAATCCAGAAAATCACATTGTAGGATTTTTAATGAATTTATTTGCAAATTATGGTGGAAAATAAGTATTTGGTCAATAACAAAAGTTTATCTCAATACTTTGTTATATACCCTTTGTTGGCAATGACAGAGGTCAAACATTTTCTGTAAGTCTTCACAAGGTTTTCACACACTGTTGCTGGTATTTTGGCCCATTCCTCCATGCAGATCTCCTCTAGAGCAGTGATGTTTTGAGGCTGTTGCTGGGCAACACGGACTTTCAACTCCCTCCAAAGATTTTCTATGGGGTTGAGATCTGGAGACTGGCTAGGCCACTCCAGGACCTTGAAATGCTTCTTACGAAGCCACTCCTTCGTTGCCCGGGCGGTGTGTTTGGGATCATTGTCATGCTGAAAGACCCAGCCACGTTTCATCTTCAATGCCCTTGCTGATGGAAGGAGGTTTTCACTCAAAATCTCATGATACATGGCCCCATTCATTCTTTCCTTTACACGGATCAGTCGTCCTGGTCCCTTTGCAGAAAAACAGCCCCAGGCATGATGTTTCCAACCCCATGCTTCACAGTAGGTGTGGTGTTTGGATGCAACTCAGCAGTCTTTGTCCTCCAAACACGACGAGTTGAGTTTTTACCAAAAAGTGATATTTTGGTTTCATCTGACCATATGACATTCTCCCAATCTTATTCTGGATCATCCAAATGCTCTCGAGCAAACTTCAGATGGGCCACAACGGAGAGACTGAAGAGGTACATGTTTATTCATTTTGTATTGTATTTTACATTGTATTAGCTATATGATATTGGTTGGGATACGACTGTGATGTGGTTGTCTTGCCTGGCTATCTTAAGATGAATGTGCTGGCTGTGGGTCGCTCTGGATTGGAGAGTATTTTATTTGTTGTGTTGTTACATGTTTGGACCCCAGGAAGAGTGGCCGTTGCCTCGGCAGCATCTAATTCAGGATCCTAATAAATACCTAATCTCTCTCTGTCTCTGCCATCTCGCTGTGTACGGCCAGTCCTTTTCTTTGCACTGTGTCTTCTCTCCATTCTCTTCCCTCTCCTTTCTATTCTCTCCCTTGCCTGGCCATTCTCTCCTCTCCATTTTTTTCTCTTTCCCTTTCTTTCCTCACATACAGGCAGACGACAGTGTCTTGGGCAGGAACAATGATCTCTCTTTATCTCTGCCTCCCACGCCGAGACTGGAGGCGGGAGCCTGAGGTAACGTGTACCACACAACCCCCCTCTATGATGGGGTTTACCCCCGCCACCCGGCTCCCACCTCTATGCAGGCTCTTTCATCTTTGCCTCACTCACAAATAAACAGGTGGACATAAATCCCACTTAAGATTTTGAGCTGGGCCTGCCAATTAGTTTCCAGAGGACTGGATGAAGAGGGGCCAAGGGCTGCGGTCTGAGAGGGCATGTACAATTCAGTCCTGCTGCCTTGTAGAGAAACACACACCTCACAAAACCACCTACTTATATTGTACTGGATCTGGGGGTTGAAAGAAAACATTTAGATCAGTGGCTCTCCAACCCTGGCCCTAGTGTGCAGGTGTTTGCCGAGATTTAAATCAAATATTAGTGGATGTTGACATGTTAAGATGGCATGGCAAACATTGGTCTAGGTGAGCTCATGTATGTATTAGCGAGAAGTTATAATATTATTCTTGTAACTATTATCAGACTAAATATTACCGTAATAGGCATATACTGTTGTTATAGACATATTAATTAGATTTGTGATGTTTTTTTGCAAGGCTTATTATTTCCCATAGTAACTTACTGTTTTATTCAATCAACAAAAATGATTAAGAGACAGATGGAAAAGTGAATTATACATAATATTTCATTTCATCGTGTAATTTCAGATAAAATCCTTTGTACCACTGTTCTGGTTCATCGTGGCATTTCTTAGATAGCCTCGTACGACATTAGTTAAGTGAGGCTAAAGACACCCACTGATGGTGTGAAGTCACCCAATGTCTTTCTCTGGGAATTTCTATAATTTCTACAACGTTCTACAATTGTATCAGTTTAGTGTCCATTAGCCATTAGCCAATAGATATTTCTATTTTAGATATTTAGCAGACACTCTTATCCAGAGCGATTTACAGTGCATTCATCTTAATCCTGAAGAGTCCTTAAGTCTATTCTATGCGTCAATCTAAGTAACATAAAAAATAAAAAATAAAAATCTGTCAATTTAAGCTGGAGATATCAGGCTTTCTGCATGGGCTGGGTCTCAATTCACAGCTACAGCGAAGTATGTCAGACCATCAGACATTCCAAAATTGGTGTTCTCACGAAAATGTCTGACCACTTTATGGAAAGGGAGACTCTCTAAAGAAACATTATGATCTGAAAAAATGTATTTCAGAAGCACAGAATATGCTGGCCTACTCTACCCGGAGTCACCTCTTCACTGTTGAAGATTGGTATTGTAAAGTGGCTGTGGTGATTGAATGCACCAATTTGATTGGATGTCTTTGACTTAAATGTAAATGTGATTGGTGTTTTGCGGGTACTATTTAATGAAGCTGCCAGTTGAGGACTTGTGAGGCGTCTGTTTCTCGAACTAGACACTCTAATGTACTTGTCCTCTTGCTCAGTTGTGCACCGGGGCCTCCCACTCCTCTTTCTATTCTGGTTACTGCCAGTTTGCACTCTTCTGTGAAGGGAGTAGTACACAGCGTTGTATGAGATCTTTTCAACGGTAGTGTATGTACAATTAGATATGATTTAGAATGTCCCATTATTAAATGGACAGGAACAGGGGCAAGAGAAAAAAGACATGTCATCCGTATGCACTCGAATAGCAAATGGAGGCCACTTTCCCACAGTTAGTTTTTTTTTAACTCACGTTAGGTAGGCTGCCATAGGGAAGTAAAAAAAAATATGAATTCCCCAAAAATATGAATACAAAATATTTTTATTGTTGTCTGTGGCGCTGGCACATTTCTTCTTTTCACAGATCCTCTCCACATCACCTGGTAGGAGAAGCCTGCCAGGTAGGATGCAATCCAATGTCCAGAGCCTGACATGCCCAGCCCCGAGAGGGTGGAGAGGAGGATCTGATGGTTCACAGGGGCGACGGCAGCAGATAGATCTAGGAGAATTATAACAGAGGAGAGAGTGGAGAGAGCTTTTGCAGTGCAGAGAGCCTCCGTAACACAGAGGAGAGCTGTTTTGGTTGACTGATCCGTCTTGAAGCCTGACTGGTAGGGTCAAGAAGATCCTTTCCCGAGAGAAATAACGAGAGAGTTGGTCGGAGACAGCACGCTGTGTTCTGGAAAGAAGGGATACCGGCCTGTGTTCTTTGACGTCAGAGGGGTCGAGTGTTGGATTCTTGAGGGGACCGACTTTGGCCATTTTACATCAGAGGGGACACAGTCAGTGGTCAGGGATGAGTTGATGAGGGATGTGAGGAAAGGGAGAAGGGCCTCCAGAGATGGTCTGGAGAAGGGAGGAGGGGATGGGGTTGAGCGGGCAGCTGGCTCCTAGATTCATGTTTGTCTGTCAATCAGCTCCAAGTTATGACCTGTCAGCAGTTCACACACCAAGTGGGCTACTGGGAAGACAGACAGCACTTAAAGTACATGGCCCTAGCTAGAAAAAGACAGTACTAGACAAGAAAAAATTAAGACCAAAATTATACTTATCACTCCTGGAGAGAGCTGGAGTTCTCTAGATTGATTGAAGCATGACGAGTCTGAGTCAGTCCACTGTTTCAATATTTATCTTCATTATCCATTGGTTTATTGATTGCCACCTCATAGGGAATGGTAAGTTTAGGTTGAGATCATTTGAGAGACTTCAGAGCTGACCTATTTTTTTATTAATCTCGCTCCAACCTTTCAATCCATTACCAAATCCATAGTATTGCATGAACTTGCATGAATGTCCTTGTCCTTACCAGTGCATATGTATCTCTTGTTTCTAGGCGAGATACAAACTCTGTAAAACAAGTTCTGTTTCGCTAGGTCAGTACAAACATACATCACTTCTCCAGTTGGTTTTGTCTCTTAACCGCCCTCCACATTGCCCTCAAGGGAAATCTATAGCGGGGCCTTGTTAAGCTAAATCCTCTGCGAAGCCCGGTGCTTCAGGAGTGCCCATCCCATCCCACTCCTACTGACTCACAAAAGTTATGTAAGAGTCCTGTTATGATGATTGGTGACATCAGCTGAACATACTGTAATTATAGCAGAGCGACCCATTTGTTGCTAGGTTTTCATTGCAGCTTCATTCAGAGTTCTAAATGACCTCACATTTATTGTGTGTTCTGTTGGGAGATGTGTGTATGTCTCAGGGCACTCAGGATGATAGCATTTCATCATTTCTCAGCTTAGTGTACCAGTGCATTTTCTTCCGCCTGCACTGTACACTACTAATGCAAAAGATTCTCTAGGCTATCCCCCACTGCAAATGCATATTTTAAAGGTGTACTTTAGAATTGATTGGTTGATTTTCTTTGGGGTGTGTAAACAACCCGTGGGCACATGCTATAAAGAAGCTAAAATGTCACAATATCAATATGCCTTTATAGAAGTATTCATATAGAACGTACATGCTTATTTCCTGTAAATTGGCTTGAGAGACTTCTCAGCTAGCTTAGCTTTCAAGGTAGGGGTCACAGTAATAAACTAACATTTCCAGAGTGTCTATTGTGCTTATGTCGTCCTATGTATAAACCAATCCCAGGTAACAACCCTTTACACATTTATGCCTGGACTGCCACTTTCTAAAACAGCCTACTGATGTCATTTACAATTACTGCCCACTTTAGCCTACTTACTTCTCACTGTTTCACCTGGCTGCCTTTTATGGTGTTTTCACAACCTTTCCGCCTGCCATCTGCCTTCTGCCAGCCCAGGCCGTGGAAAACACACACACACAGGCCACTGAAAAATATCTCCTTCTTTGTCATGAGCATAATCAGGTGGCCCCTGACAGGCTGCAGTGGCATCACGCATAAAATCGCCCCTTCATTCCGTCAACCAGGGAGAAACGACATCCCCTTCACTCCTCTCTTCCGACAGACAGGGAGAAGCGCTCCCCCTTCTTGGGCCTCCTGACACGGCTGAGTCTTATGTATTGCCTTTCAGACAATGTGATGTTTTTTCTTCATAAGGTTTAAGGTCAGCAAATGGAAGCTATGGCCTTCTCCCTTTCCTTCTCCACGTCCTCCTACTCTCTCTGTATCTATTTCTCTCAATGTTTCTCTCTCTGTCTTTCCTCACACAATCTTTCCTCTTTATTTTATGTCATGGTCGAGTGAAAACGAGAGGATATGAAGGAGACGTTCTCAGTTAGAGGAAATCAGACAGAAGTTAAGGTGTTTTCTGTGTTCCCTGAACCCTCTACTACAACCATCATAGAACCTCTGCCCTTGTAGCTTATTATTTTAATTTTCCATCTGACTTTAAAGAGGACATTGGTGCAGCAGATGGTTATGGATGCACTTAAAGTAAATAATGAAGTATAAATAGTTCAATGTGAAGTACCTGTGTACTTGTTCACTGAAATTCACTCCCTAGATCCATGAGGCTGAAGTGTTTGATTCATATTATTCTTCTTCACTGATCTGCTTCTCTTAGGCTACTTTTAGGCTTACTATTATGAGCCATATCCATTTATGTGATTCATCTGCTGAATAATTAAGTGTTCCAAAGCTCATCTGACAATCACCTTCATTGGAGCTGCACTCAGCTATGACATGACAAATATTCTGACAGATGAACAGGCTGACAACAAGCGTGAAACATGTATTTGTAAAATGTTGAACTGTAGTTTTAACCCAAGCTGAATCTTATCTGTTACTAATTGGTAACACCTGGAACACTATATAAATGACAAGCCATTGTCAAACATCAGCGGATTTTTTGCTCTCCAACATTAACTTCTTGCGTTGAGCAATCCCGTATCCAGGTGCATAATCATAGCCCCAAGCTCATTAGCATAACGCAACGTTAACTATTCATGAAAATCGCAAATGAAATTAAATGAATATATTGGCTCACAAGCTTAGCCTTTTGTTAACAACACTGTCATCTCAGATTTTTTAAATATGCTTTTCAACCACAGCTACACAAGCATTTGTGTAAGAGTATTGATAGCTAGCATAGCATTAAGCCTAGCATTCAGCAGGCAACATTTTCACAAAAACAAGAAAAGCATTCAAATAAAATCATTTACCTTTGAAGAACTTTGGATGTTTTCAATGAGGAGACTCTCAGTTGGATAGCAAATGTTCAGTTTTTCCAAAAAGATTATTTGTGTAGGAGAAATCGCTCCGTTTTGTTCATCACGTTTGGCTAAGAAAACCCCCCGAAAATTCAGTCATTACAACGCCAAACTTTTTTCCAAATTAACTCCATAATATCGACAGAAACATGGCAAACGTTGTTTAGAATCAATCCTCAAGGTGTTTTTCACATATCTATTCGATGATAAATCATTCGTGGCAGTTTGGTTTCTCCTCTGAACCAAATGGAAAAATGCACGCAGCTGGAGATTACGCAATAATTTGACGGAGGACACCAAGCGGACACCTGGTAAATGTAGTTTTCTTATGGTCAATCTTCCAATGATATGCCTACAAATACGTCACAATGCTGCTGACACCTTGGGGAAACGACAGAAAGTATAGGCTCATTCCTGGCGAATTCACAGCCATATAATCTGTGGCACTTCCTGTATGAAATTTCATCTTGGTTTCGCCTGTAGCATTAGTTCTGTGGCACTCACAGACAATATCTTTGCAGTTTTGGAAACGACAGAGTGTTTTCTTTCCAAAGCTGTCAATTATATGCATAGTCGAGCATCTTTTCGTGACAAAATATCTTGTTTAAAACGGGAACATTTTTTTATCCAAAAATTAAAAGAGCGCCCCCTATATCGAAGAAGTTAACCAGCGGCGCCTGACACAGTCGGTTGGTGTATATAAATGCACATATTCATAACATCTTGAGCCCCTTGCAGACCCACAATGATGGGCTATCCTTCATAAATACAGGCTCCCACATGAGGAGATACTCAGACTGCTCAACCAGCCAACCAACACGCTGCAACTTTGCGCTGAGTGCTGAGGTGAAGCTTCTAACAGTCTTGCGCTTTTACACAGTGGGAAGTTTCCTCCAGGTTCTTGGGGATGGACATAGTCTTAGCAAGGCATCTGTATCCACTCAGTGACTTTTGTTCTTCTGTCCCTCAATGTTTCTTCCTACCTCAAACAAGTCAATGCAGGAGATGTACCAGGTGTTCCATGCGGGGCTAACATCCCGCAGGTCGTGGCTTTGGTGGATTCTGTCGTGGATGGTTCCTGGGCGACAGTGGAAATCCACTTTGGACATATCTCCTCATACCTGTGGCCAACCCTGTCAATAATTCTGAAGGACAGCTTATTTTGTACTGTCTGTGGGTTTCAGCCTGTGTGTTATATTATCTTGTGTCATGCTCATTGTCATCTGCACCCTGCGCTTTACGCAAAAATGTATCCTGGCACTGGTTAGCTAGCTAGCTGTTCCCTTCCGTGTATTTTCTGACTGCTCTGTCGTGCCTTGCCAGCCCTCCTCTCTTCTCCTACCCAACTCTATTGCTCTCTTGTCTCTGTCCATCTCTCTGTATATGCAGTAAGGGGCCAGTTTATTAAGTACACCACCCCGTTCATGAAATGGTTCCCTCCTACAGACAGTGAGCCACGTGGCTGTGTGCCACAAAATAATGGAGCAGTACAACAGTGGTGCTCAGAATGGCATCTTGGAACACACAACTTGTTATGAATTGTTATGAATGGGCTATTTCAGCAGATGACAACACCGGTTCCACTCGTCTCCAGTGGGCACGCGATCACCAATACTGGACAATTGAGCAGTAGAAAACATTGCCTGGTCCGACAAATCCCAGTTCCTGTTGCATCATGCTGATGGCAGAGTCAGGTTTTGGCGTAAGCAGCTTAAGTCCATGGCCTCATCCTGCATGGTGTCAACTGTACAGGTTGGTGACGGTGGTAAAATGTTGTGGGGAATGTTTTCCTAGGTCCCATGATATCAATTGACCAACATTTCCATGCCCTGAATAATTCAGGTTGTTCTGGGGGCAAAGGTGGTCCAACCCAGTACTAGATGCGTGTACCTAACAAACTCCCTGTCCTCTTTCTCTCTCCTATGTCTAAGTGCGTAGCATAGAGATGGATCTCATTTAGCTTCCTAAACAGCAGTAGGAGGCATCCAGGCAGGTTGTCTCATCCTGTAGGCAGTCTGTGTTTTGGGACCATGATGACCTATTGATCTATGAGCATTTAAGCTTGTAACTTGGTTTACTTTGCAACATCCCAACATCCCCTGCTCTGTCTCCAAGCAGGTTTGTCTTCTTTAGATTTTGAGTTGCTTTGATGTCCAAAGGTAGCTTTGATGTCCAAAGGTAGCCTATGTTTGTACGGTATGTAAATCAAATGACATATGTGAACAATGTGCTATTGCCTGTGTGAGAGATGGTAAAATTCCTAACTAATCTCCACATGCCATTACGAAAAGAAACTGGAAGCAGTTGGATATTCATTTTTTACATGATGTATTTAGCATTGACTGGACTAGCATTGAATTGATCCTTGATGTTGAAATAGACTTTTCTTACTTCCACAACGCATTCCAGGATGAAGGCAATATGCATGCCCCTTTTAAAAAATCCAGGATTGAGGGCAGAGAGAACCCTTGGGTTACTGATGAACTTAGTAAAACCATAAGGGAACTAAATGCTATGTGGGCTAAAGCAAGAGGGTCTGGTTCGGCGGATGATTGGACGATGACCTAAAAACTGAAAGCAGACCAATACCTTAAATTTACTTCGGATAATTTATAAAATCCCTCCAAATTTTGTCAAGTAGTAAAAGGTTTGGAGTGCAAAAAAGATACAGATACCCAAGCAATTGTTGGTAGACACACAGATTGTAACTGAGAGAAAAGCTATACGCACCACTGCACTTTGTATACCAGGGTTGGCTGGCCTTCTCTAGTCACTCGTAGGCTCAGGCACTGGTATACTTTTATTTACAACGCCATTTTGGGCTTACTACCTTTTTATTTGCGCATTTTTAATATTCAGAAATGTGGTGGGTACTCTCTTCGTTCGCTGGACTTTATCCTGCTAACTGTTCTAAATGTCCGAACTGAATTTGGTAAAAGGGCTATTATGTACACTGCGCCATCGTCTTAGAAAGCCTTACAAAATACTTTTAAACTGGAAGAACTTGTCCCGATTTGGTATTTTTAAATCATTGATGAATGATCTTGAGACTGATTCCCTGACCTGTCAATGTTTATAATTTGATGTTTTTGATTTTGTTATAGTCTTGTGAATTCTATGGTTTTTACTAGATTACTTGTAGTTTTTCATGTTGTTCGTCTGTAATTTTTGGTGCTGCCTATCTTGGCCAGGACGCTCTTGAAAATAGATTTTAAATCTCAATGAGCCCTTCCTGGTTAAATAAAGTTGAAATAAAATTAAAAGAAAATAAAGGTCTAAATGAGCCCTCTGTGAATTTACCTGACCCCCTTGAAAGAAATTGAAGGAAATTGATAGAAAGTAATCCCTGGCCCTGATGATCTTGACCCCGTCTCCTACACCTAGCTGCAGACATCACTGATCCCCCTCTAACATGCATTTCTAACCTCACACTTGAGATTAAGGAAATCAGGAAGTTATGGAAATCTGCTTTTGTACTGCCTTTCCTGAAAGGTGGATATCCTTCGCTACTTGACAACTATCAACCCATATCAAAATGGTCTATGCTGTCCAAGGGACTGGAGTCCTTAGTTAGTAGGCAGCTGAAGGCCTACCTCCAAGAAAACATCTTAAATGGAATGCAATCAGGTTTTAGGTCTTGCCACAGCACTGTTTCAGTTTTAAATTACATCCACTGTGCTCTTGACAATAAGTGATATTGTGTGTCTGTCTTTATTGATTTGTCAAAGGTATTTGACACCGTGGACCATGCTGTGTTGGTGCAAAGGTTAAAATGTTGTGGAATTAATTGTCATGCTCTAGGTCAGAAAGATGGAGCCGACAGAGATGGTCACCTTGCTTCGAGTCCGTAACCTGTTGAGTGTAGGGGGCAGTATTTTGATGTTTGGATGAAAAACGTACCCAAATGAAACTGCCTATTCCTCAGGCCCAGAATCTAGAATATGCATATAATCGTTAGATTAGGATAGAAAACACTCTAAAGTTCCAAAACTGTCAAAATATTGTCTGTGAGTATAACAGAACTGATATTGCAGGCGAAAACCTGAGGAAAATCCAACCCGGAAGTGCTGTTTTTCCTGAAAGCTCTCTGTTCCATTGCCTGCCTTCACTCCATTTAAAGGGATATCAACCAGACCTATGGCTTCCCCATGGTGTGAACAGTCTTTAGACATCATTTCAGGCTTTTATTTTGAAAAATGAGCGAGAAAGATCACATTGCGTCATTGTATGGCTGGGTGCCAGCAGGAGTTTGCATGCACAACAGCATCGAGCAGACATTTATCTCTCTATCCTAATTAAGAAGCTACAGTCCCGGTTGAAATATTATCAATTATATATTGTAAAATCAACCTGAATGTTGATTATTTTAAAAAGTTTGACATGTTTCTACAAACTTTACGGATACTATTTGAAATTTTCGTCTGCCATGTCTGGAGGTATTTTGGATATAAAAATAATATTTATGAAACAAAAGGAACATTTATTGTGTAACTGGGAGTCTCGTGAGTGCAAACATCCGAATATCATCAAAGGTAAGCAATTCATTTTATTGCTTTTCAGATTCGTGAACAATCTACTTGGCTGCTAGCTGTTTGTAATGTTTTGTCTGCTGAGAGAGATGTCCTTACATAAACACCGCTTTTTTAAAATCTGACACGCCAGGTGGATGACCAACAAAGTAAGCTGTGTTTTTGCACTTGTGATTTCATGAAAAATGTAATATTTTAACTAATTTAATTTGAATTTGGCACTCTGCAATTCAGAGGATGTTGACGAAAATGATCCCGCTAACGGGATCGGTGCATAGAAACTATGCAGTATTTAGTTTTCTTTATGTATTTTTCTTACATTGTTAGCCCAGAAAATCTTAAGTGTTATTACATACAGCGGGGAAGTACTATTGGATATAAGAGCAATGTCAATTTACCAACATTACGACCAGGAATACCACTTGCCAGAAGCGGATCCTTCGTTCGAACCACCACCCAGCCAGAAGCGAATCCTTCGTTCGGACCACCACCCAGGACATTGGATCTAATCTCAGAGGCCGACCCAAAACAACGTTGCCGCAGAAGAGGTAGATGGAGCGGCGTCCTGGTCAGACTTCGAAGGCATGCACACCACCCACCACTTCCGAGTAAATTACTTGCCAATGTCCAGTCTCTAGACAACAAAAAAATAGGGAAAGGTTGCCTTTCAGAGAGACTTCAGAGATTGTAACAATCTCTGTTTCACGGAAATAGGGCTCTCAGGATATGTTGTCGGAGTCGGTACAGCCAACAGATTTCTTCAAGCGTCGCTCCGACAAAAATAAACATCTCTCTGAGAAGAAGAAGGACGGGGTTGTATGCTTCATGATTAACAACTCATGGTGAAATCATAACAACATACAGGAACTGAATTCCTTTTGTTCACCTGACCTAGAATTCCTTACAATCAAGTGCCGACCTTATTATCTCCTAAGAGAATTCTCATCGGTTATTGTCACAGCCGTGTATATCCCCCTCAAGTAGATACCACAACGGCCCTCAAGGAACTTCACTGGACTCCATATATCCTGAGGCTGCATTTATTGTAGCTTAACAAAGCAAATTAGTGAACCAGGCTACCTAAATTCTATCAGCATATTGACTGAAGCACTCACACCGGCAATACACTGGACCACTGCTACTCTAACTTGTGCGATGCATACAAGGCCTTCTCCCGCCCTCCTTTCGGCAAATCCAACCACGACTCCATTTTTCTCCTACCATCCTATAGGCAGAAACTCAAAACAGGATGTACCTGTGACTAAAACTATTCTACGCTGGACTGACTAATCGGAATCCACGCTTCAAGATTGTTTTGATCACCTGGACTGGGAAATGTTCCGGGCAGCCTCAGAGAAAAACATAGATTCATGTAATTGGACTCGGTGAGTGAGTTTAAAAGGAAGTGCATTAGAGATTAGAGATCCATTAGCGATTTTGATCCACTGGGATTATTAAAACCTACCTTAACCAGAAGCTGTGGATAGATGGCGGCATTCACGCAAAACTGAAAGCACAAACCACCGCATTTAACCATGGAAAGATGACTGGGAATATGGCCAATCATAAACAGTGTAGTTATTCCCTCCGCAAGGCAATCAAACAAGATAAATGTCGGTATAGGGACAGAGTGGAGTTTCAATTCAATGGCTCAGACACAAGATGTATTTGGCAGGGTCTACATGCAATTGCGGACTACAAAAATAAAAACAGCCATGTCACAGACACAACGGCGTCTTGCTTCCAGACAATTTAAACACATTCTTTGCCCGCTTTGAGGATAATAGGTGCCACCGACACAGCCCACTACCAAGGACTGCGGGTCCCTCTCTCCTCCTCCGTGGCCGACATCAGTAAGACATTTAAACATGTTAACCCTGGGCTGCTGGCCCAGATGGCATCCCTAGCCACATCCTCAGAGCATGCGCAGACCAGTTTGCTGGTATGTTTACGAACATATTCAATCGATCCCTATC
This sequence comes from Oncorhynchus keta, assembly GCF_023373465.1. Taxonomy (NCBI): domain Eukaryota; kingdom Metazoa; phylum Chordata; class Actinopteri; order Salmoniformes; family Salmonidae; genus Oncorhynchus; species Oncorhynchus keta. Next base: position 10,536,005 of record NC_068446.1, read on the forward strand.
TCAGTCTGCTGTCCCCACTTGCTTCATGATGTCCACCATTGTTCCTGTACCCAAGAAGGCAAAGATAACTGAACTAATGACTATCGCCCCGTAGCACTCACTTCTGTCATCATGAAGTGCTTTGAGAGACTAGTCAAGGATCATATCACCTCCACCTTACCCGCCACCCAAGACCCACTTCAGTTTGCATACCGCCCTAACAGGTTCACAGACGATGCATTCGCCATCACACTGCACACTGCACACTGGCAAGAGTAATACCTATGTAAGAATGCTGCTCATTGACTACAGCTCAGCATTCAACACCATACTACCCTCCAAGCTCATCATTAAGCTTGAGGCATTGGGTCTCAACCCCGCCCTGTGCAATTGGGTCCTGGACTTTCTGACGGGCCACCCCAGGTGGTGAAGGAAGGAAACAACATCTCCACTTCGCTGATTCTCAACACTGGGGCCCCACAAGGGTGCGTGCTCAGCCCCTCCTGTACTCCCTGTTCACCCATGACTGCATGATCATCAATGTGACCACGCAACTCAATCATCAAGTTTGCAGATGACACAACAGTAGCGGGCTTGATTATCAACAATGACGAGAGCCTATAGGGAGGAGGTGAGGGCACTCAGAGTGTGGTTTCAGGAAAACATCCTCTCACTAAACATGAACAAAACAAAAGAGCTGATCATTGACTTCAGGAAACAGCAGAGGGATCACCTTCCGATCCACATCAATGGGACAGTAGTGGAGAAGGTGGACAGTTTTAAGTTCCTTTGTATACACATCACGGACAAACTGAAATGGTCCATCCACACAGACAGTGTGGTGAAGAACCGCAGGAGGCTGAAGAAATTTGGCTTGTCACCTAAAGCCCTTACAAACCAATGCAGATGCCCAATTGAGAGCATCCTTTCAAGCTGTATCACCTCCTGGTTTGGCAACTGCACCGACCTCAAAGGCTCACCAGGAGCAAACTACCTGCCATCCAGAACACCTACAGCACCCGATGTCACAGGAAGGCCAAGAAGACTTTCAAGGACAACAACCACCGAGCCACTGCCTGTTCCCTCCGTTACCATCCATAAGGTGAGGTCAGTACAGGTGTGTCAAAGCACCTTGAGCTTCTATCTCAAGGCCATCAGACTGTTAATGGGTTACAGAGTTCATGTTTAAGTTAATTCATTGAGCTGTATCTAAATTTGTTAAATGTAACGTGAACAAGTATTTTACTAAAACAAGTAATATTACTAATTCTATATATATGCAGGCCTCAACCACTACCCTGAGAGCACTTGATTCAGAATATCATGCGGTTCATTACCAATCAAAGACTTCATTATGATCTCTACAGTGCCATTGGCTGGTCGTCATTGACCTTGCGCAGGCTTAAACACTGGTATACACTGATTTATAAGGCCATATTGGGTAAAATACCACTTTATCTCTGGTCTTTTTTAATCAGATCAGTAAATAAATATAAATTACGGTCCCATTCTCATTTGCTTTTAACAGTAGCAAGAATTAAAACAGGTCATGATTAGAAATTGTTTTAGTTACTCAGCTCCGTGGTCCTGGAATTCACTTGAACATTTAAAAATGTGTGTTGATCTAGTCACATTGTTGGAGTTTAAACACTAAGACAATGTAAATATCATAGAAGAGCATAAGTGTTTTTAGTTATGACATTTGTGTTTTTTTTTTACATAATATGTAATTGTTGTACTGTACGTGTGTCTATAGACTTGTTCAATGCTGTGTTAGTGTATGTAAGTTGTTTTGTCTGAAACTTTGTTCCCCCTGCTGCTGTTGGACCAGGTCTTTCTTGAAAAAGAGATTTTATCTCAATGAGAAAAACCTGTATAAATAAAGGTTAAATAAAATAATAATGCTACTGCGTAGAAGTTTTCTTTCTCAACAGTTTTGTATATTTAGTAATAAGAGATAAAAACCATAGCTTTTCCCCTGGTGGTTGGACATGAAACACTTTGTAGTCATGTTGTTTCCACATCTTGTTGTTGACCGTAGAAACTGTACACATTACACAGCGAACGAACCACGGTTTCCTTCCATATGCGTCAGGTAAAAATGTTCATCTCAATAAAGGCTGAATTCACAACTTAAAATCGAATTAAATCAAATGTTATTTGCCACGTACACAGTTTACAGCAGGTATAGAAGGTGCAGTGAAATGCTTATGTTCTAGCTCCCTCAATATTGTAGATCAATATCAATAATAATCAAATAAAAAATAGAAGTAATTAGAAGGTAGTATGCATAGTAATACAAATGATATGCAAATTATTGAGCACATTTGCCATTTTGAGTGAGAAACACAGGTTTAGATAATTAGATAACCGGCATCTAATGAACCCACCCACACACACTCACACACACACACATGCACACATATACACATGCACACTCTTATTTGTTCTTCAGAACTAAACAATACTGGGTTAATGTGTCATGACAGAACAACTTGTGTTGCAATTATAATGTCCTGTAATTAGTTGGTCTCTCTCACCTGGGGCCCTGGGCTTCCAACATTAATCAGAAGAAATTGGCTGCCCCACAATGCAAAGCTGAAATTCACATTAGCGTGAAGAGACCCCACAGTAATGTATTTAAATCTGTGGCACTGAAATGTAAACAGCATGCAGAGCAGCCAGGTCGCTCAAGACCCACAGAGAAATTAGATGTCCATCCAGGTAAGCAGGACGTCAATGAGATTACTTCAAAACCGGCCACTAGAGGCAACAGTGAACACTATTACCATCAAGTAGGGTTTTGCTATGGCATTGTAGACCGGGATCTGAAGGTCGCGTGTTCAATCCCAGTGCTAGGCAGTGCAATATTTTTTTTTAACCCTATCCCAAAACTTAACTCTTAACTTAAACGTTTGGAATGAATGCTTAAACTTGACCTTCTGTGAGGTTTATGGACAAATGTCCAAATCTGCAGTGAGACTGTGAGAGTTGGTTGTGAAGAGAGCATAATATATATTATATTGGGAATATCACAATGTAGATGTGACCAAAGCAGACCAAAGCATATCAAGGTTGTTGCGACAGTGAATCTGTGAAAGGATGTTGGACCATTTCTTCTCCTCAAGGATGATGTCCTTACAAACTAGCCTAATGTCATTTTCTCTGCTGGTATATTGTTCATGTGGAGCCTTGAGGAAGACATTCACCATTTGTGCCTGACACACACACACACACACACACACACACACACACACACACACACACACACACACACACACACACACACACACACACACACACACACACACACACACACACACACACACACACAGGAACTATGTAGGTGTCTGTTGTAGTCCGTTGTGTGTGTCCTCTATGTGTGCCCTAATTATTCCCATTAGGGAATCAGTGAGGACAAAGTTATTCATGCCCCCAACCTTTATTGATTCAATCCCCCATTACCACTAATTGGTTAAAGTCATTCAGGTTATTAAAGCCCTTTGGTCACCATTGGTGCTAAAAAAAAGTATAACACTTAGGATTAACCACCCTATTGCTATAATGCACTCTGATTACATTCAACTGCATAAGCATGTTCCTTTCTGTTCTAATGTCCAAAACCTGGTTCCCTACCTTGGTCTAAATAGGTGGTTTTCCAGCTGCTATTGGTTATCAGTGTGAATTCACTCCTCCACAACTCCTCCACAGTGTTATTCTCAGTTCCCCTTCTCTCAAAAGAGAGAGATAAAGATAGCGAGAGAGCTGTCCAGAAAGACAGCATGAAATACACACAGGTCCAGGCGAGTCAATCAGCTTTTCACCCGCCAATCAATTGAGTGCTCTGGCTTTAGAGACCTGGAAATAGATCGAGGTTTGCTTTGTAAGGCACAACAGGTGAGAATGCACTTAAGTACAGGCAGTAATCTACGTTCCTGCAAATGCACGTCAAGAGCAGATATATTCAGGTCGTGGTCACATTTGACCAAAAAGCATGCTTTTAGCGTCCATTCTATGGCCCTTCTTTCCGGATAATTTCTAGCCTCTGAAAAATCCTGACTGATGTTATTTTTAAGCAGCAGTGTTTGTACACTCAATCCAAGGTTCAGGGGTCCAAGATGCGCAAGATAACACAGGCAGCGACATTTCAGCTTGTCATTTTCAATTTTGCCGGAAGAAGTTCAGAATGAGTTCAGAATGCTTTTATATCCCAGCTTCAGGAACACCCATACATGTATAATAGAAACATTGTTTGGTACGAATTGAGTGGTATTACTGTCGAAGGGTAAAAAAACAGCTTGGTGTAGGTTGGATGATGTCTGTCTTGGAGATTAGTTTTGTCTGTGAAGTCAGGCAAAGAAAACCCCAATGCTCTGGGATTTGGTTTTTATTACGTTACAGCCTTATTCTAAAATTGATGAAATAAAACATTTTACTCATCAATCTACACACAATACAATACATTACAATACATTTACAGATTTCAAAACACACTGTGTGCCCTCAGGCCCCTACTCCACCACTACCACATATCTACTGTACTAAATCCATGTGTATGTATAGTGCATATGTTACCATGTGTATGTGTATGCATGTGTCTGTGCCAATGTTTGTGTTGCTTCACATTCCCTGATGTTCCATAAGGTGTTTTGTTATATATTTTTTAAATCTAATTTTACTTCTTGCGTCAGTTACTTGATGTGGAATAGAGTTCCATGTAGTCATGGCACTATGTAGTACTGTGTGCCTCCCAAAGCCTGTTCTGGACTTGGGGACTGTGAAGAGACATCTTGTGGCATGTCTTGTGGGGTATGCATGAGTGTCCAAGCTGTGTGCCAGTAGTTTAGACAGACCGATACAGTTGAAGTCGGAAGTTTACATACACCTTAGTAAAATACATTTAAACTCAATTTTCACAATTCCTGACATTTAAACCTAGTAAAAAGTCCCTGTCTTAGGTCAGTTAGGGATCACCACTTATGTTAAGAATGTGAAATATCAGAATAATAGTAGAGAAAATGATTCATTTCAGATTTAATTTATTTCATCACATTTCCAGTGGGTCAGAAGGTTACATACACTCAATTATAATTTGGTAGCATTGCCTTTAAATTGTGTCAAATTTTTCAGGTAGCCTTCCACAAGCAGGTAGC
>NC_068446.1:10541236-10551709 GCF_023373465.1 Oncorhynchus keta
TTTTTTTTAATTTTTATTTCACCTTTATTTAACCAGGTAGGCTAGTTGAGAACAAGTTCTCATTTGCAACTGCGACCTGGCCAAGATAAAGCATAGCAGTGTGAACAGACAACACAGAGTTACACATGGAGTAAACAATTAGCAAGTCAATAACACAGTAGAAAAATGGGCAGTCTATATACAATGTGTGCAAAAGGCATGAGGAGGTAGGCGAATAATACAATTTTGCAGATTAACACTGGAGTGATAAATGATCAGATGGGCATGTACAGGTAGAGATATTGGTGTGCAAAAGAGCAGAAAAGTAAATAAATAAAAACAGTATAAAAACAGTATGGGAATGAGGTAGGTGAAAAAAGGGTGAGCTATTTACCTATAGACTATGTACAGCTGCAGCGATCGGTTAGCTGCTCGGATAGCTGATGTTTGAAGTTGGAGAGGGAGATAAAGTCTCCAACTTCAGCGATTTTGCAATTCGTTCCAGTCACAGGCAGCAGAGTACTGGAACGAAAGGCGGCCAAATGAGGTGTTGGCTTTAGGGATGATCAGTGAGATACACCTGCTGGAGCGCGTGCTACGGATGGGTGTTGCCATCGTGACCAGTGAACTGAGATAAGGCGGAGCTTTACCTAGCATGGACTTGTAGATGACCTGGAGCCAGTGGGTCTGGCGACGAATATGTAGTGAGGGCCAGCCGACTAGAGCATACAAGTCGCAGTGGTGGGTGGTATAAGGTGCTTTAGTGACAAAACGGATGGCACTGTGATAGACTGCATCCAGTTTGCTGAGTAGAGTGTTGGAAGCCATTTTGTAGATGACATCGCCAAGTCGAGGATCGGTAGGATAGTCAGTTTTACTAGGGTAAGCTTGGCAGCGTGAGTGAAGGAGGCTTTGCTGTGGAATAGAAAGCCGACTCTGGATTTGATTTTTGATTGGAGATGTTTGATGTGAGTCTGGAAGGAGAGTTTGCAGTCTAGCCAGACACCTAGGTACTTATAGATGTCCACATATTCAAGGTTGGAACCATCCAGGGTGGTGATGCTAGTCGGGCATGCGGGTGCAGGCAGCGATCGGTTGAAAAGCATGCATTTGGTTTTACTCGCGTTTAAGAGCAGTTGGAGGCCACGGAAGGAGTGCTGTATGGCATTGAAGCTCGTTTGGAGGTTGGATAGCACAGTGTCCAATGACGGGCCGAAAGTATATAGAATGGTGTCGTCTGCGTAGAGGTGGATCAGGGAATCGCCCGCAGCAAGAGCAACATCATTGATATATACAGAGAAAAGAGTCGGCCCGAGAATTGAACCCTGTGGCACCCCCATAGAGACTGCCAGAGGACCGGACAGCATGCCCTCTGATTTGACACACTGAACTCTGTCTGCAAAGTAATTGGTGAACCAGGCAAGGCAGTCATCCGAAAAACCGAGGCTGTTGAGTCTGCCGATAAGAATTTGGTGATTGACAGAGTCGAAAGTCTTGGCGAGGTCGATGAAGACGGCTGCACAGTACTGTCTTTTATCGATGGCGGTTATGATATCATTTAGTACCTTGAGTGTGGCTGAGGTGCACTCCGTGACCGGCTCGGAAACCAGATTGCACAGCGGAGAAGGTACGGTGGGATTCGAGATGGTCAGTGACCTGTTTGTTGACTTGGCTTTCGAAGACCTTAGATAGGCAGGGCAGGATGGATATAGGTCTATAGCAGTTTGGGTCCAGGGTGTCTCCCCTTTGAAGAGGGGGATGACTGCGGCAGCTTTCCAATCCTTGGGGATCTCAGACGATATGAAAGAGAGGTTGAACAGGCTGGTAATAGGGGTTGCGACAATGGCGGCAGATAGTTTCAGAAATAGCGGGTCCAGATTGTCAAGCCCAGCTGATTTGTACGGGTCCAGGTTTTGCAGCTCTTTCAGAACATCTGCTATCTGGATTTGGGTAAAGGAGAACCTGGAGAGGCTTGGGTGAGGAACTACGGGGGGCGGAGCTGTTGGCCGAGGTTGGAGTAGCCAGGCGGGAAGGCATGGCCAGCCGTTGAGAAGTGCTTATTGAAGTTTTCTCGAATCATGGATTTGTCGGGTGGAGACCGTTTCCTAGCCTCAGTGCAGTGGGCAGCTGAGGAGGTGCTCTGTTCTCCATGGACTTCACAGTGTCCTGGGTGAACCTTTGGAGTGCATAAAATGTTCCATCATGTTATGGGCATGCTTGTCATCAGAAAGGACTATGGAGTTTTTCTTAGGTAAAAATAAATGGAATAGAGCTAAGCACAGGCAAACTCATAGAGAAAACCTGGATCATTTTGCTTTCCAACAGACAATGGGAGACAAATTCACCTTTCAGCAGAACAATAGCCTAAAACACAAGGCCAAATAGACACTGGAGTTGCTTACCAAGACGACATTGAATGTTCCTGACATTGAATGTTCCTGTAGTTTTGACTTAAATGAAAGCCTATGGCAAGACTTGAAAATGGCTGTCTAGCTATGATCAACAACTAACTTGACAGAGCACAAAGAATTTGAAAAATAATATTGTGCAAATATTGTACAATCCAAATGGGCAAAGCTCTTAGACTTACCCAGAAAGACTCACAGCTGTAAATGCTGTAAAGGTGATTCTAACATGTATTGACTCAGTTTAAGCTAAAGATATCTGTTTTTTGCATTGGATGGGTCTCAATCCACCACATCTGCCCATGTTGATGCCCATGTTGCACTTTCAAATTTTGAAGTGAAAGGTGACCGAACCAGAGCGGTGTTTGTCAGACCGTGAGACATGCTGAAAGTCTTCTCATGAAATCGTCTATAGCATCCGAACGGTTTGTCCTGCAAACTATTATGACCTCTCTATGGATAGATAAGACTCTCACGAACACAATGGTTTTGGGACTCATCTGAAGTCGGTAGAGCCAGATAATGTGGATGTTGTTGTCAGATCGGTACAGCGTCCGAACAGTTTGGGCTACATACTAATATGAAAAGGAAAGTGAGACTATCACGAACACGTACGGTGCATTCTGAAAGTATTCAGACCCTTTGACGTTTTGCACAATTTATGTTACATCCTTATTCTACAATGGATTAAATAAACATATTTTCTAATCAATCTATACACAATAAGCCCAAAAACAGAAAATAGAAATGTTGGCACATTTGTTAAAAATAAAAACAGAAACACTTTATTTAAGTATTCAGACCATTTGCTATGAGTCTCGAAATTGAGCTCAAGTCTATCCTGTTTACATTGATCATTATTGAGATTTTTCACATCTTCAATGGAGTCCAGCTTAGGTAAATTCAATTGATTGGACATCATTTGGAAAGGCAAACAGTTGACAGTGCTTGTCAGAGCAAAACCAAGCAATGAGGTTGAAGGAATTCAGCTCCTAGAAAGAATTCTGTCGAGGTACAGATCTGGGGAAGGGTACCAAAATATCTGCAGCACTGAAGGTCCCCAAGAACACAGTGGCCTCCATCATTCTTAAATGGAACAAGTTTGAAACCACCAAGACTCTCCCAAGATCTGGCCACCTGGCCAAACTGAGCAATCAGGGCAGACGGGCATTGGTCAGGGGAGGTGACCAAGAACCCGATGGTCACTCTGACAGAGTTCCTCTGTGGAGATGGGAGAACCTTCCAGAAGGACAACCATTTCTGCAGCACTCCACCAATCAGGCCTTTATGGTAGAGTGGCCAGACTGAAGCCACTCCTCAGTAAAAGGCGCTGACAGCCTCTTGGAGTTTGCCAAAAGGCACCTAAAGGACTCCGGCCATGAGAAACAAGACTCTCTGGCGTGATGAAACCTGGCATCATCCCTTTGGTGAAGCATGGTGGTGGCAGCATCAAACTGTGGGGATGTTTTTCAGCGGCAGGGACTGGGAGACTAGTCAGGATCGAGGTAAAGACAAACAGAGTAAAGTACAGATCCTTGATGAAAACCTGCTCCAGAGTGCTCAGGTCCTCAGACTGGGGCGAAGGTTCATCCTCCAACAGGACAACGACTCTAAGCACACAGCCAAGACAACTCAGTAGTGGCTTCGGCACAAATCTTTGAATGTCCTTGAGTGGCCCAGCCAGAGCCCGGACTTGAACCCAATTGAACATTTCTGGAGAGACCTGAAAATAGCTTTGCATTGACACTCCCAATCCAACCTGACAGAGCTTGAGAGGATCTGCAGAAAAAGAATGGGATAAACTCCCCCTAACACGAATGTTCCAAGCTTGTAGCGTCATACCAAAGAAGACTCGAGGCAGCAATCGCTACCAAAGGTGCTTCAAGAAAATACTGAGTATAGGGTCTGAATACTTATGTTAATGTGATGGCAGTTTTTATAGATTTGCAAACATTTCAAACAATCTGTTTTGCTTAGTTTTTTTTGCATATTGTGTGTAGACATAAAAAAAAGGCCAATTTCAGCTATATTAGAATAGGTATGTAAACGTAACAAAATGTGGAAAAAAGTCAATAGGTCTGAATACTTTACGATTGCACTGTACATGTCTGTTGTTTTCCTCTAGGATGCCCACAGGCCTCACAAGATTTGTCTGAAGGTCCCCCAGTACCAGTTGAAAAAGTCTAACGTTTGTGAACTCATTCAAGGGTTTTTCTTTATTTTTACTATTTTCTACATTTCTACATTTTCTACAATATTTTCGACAGGCACAAACCCAACACCTTCTATCAACTCGAGAACACCATCCCCACAGTGAAGCATGGTGGTGGCAGCATCATGCTGTCGGGATGTTTTTCATCAGCAGGGACTGGGAAACTGGTCAGAATTGAAGGAATGGTGGATGGCGCTAAATACAGGGAAATACTTGAGGGAAACTTGTTTCAGTCTTCCAGAGATTTGAGACTGGGACAGAGGTTCACCTTCCAGCAGGACAATGACCTAAGCATACTGCTAAAGCAACACTTGAGTGTTTTAAGGGGAAACATTTGAATGTCTTGGAATGGCATAGTCAAAGCCCAGACCTCAATCCAATTGAGAATCTCTGGTATGACTTAAAGAATACTGTACACCGGCGGAACCCATCCAACTTGAAGGATCTGTAGCAGTTTTGTCTTGAGGAATGGGCAAAAATCCCAGTTGCTAGATGTGCCAAGCTTATAGAGACATACCCCAAGAGACTTGCAGCTGTAATTTCTGCAAAATATGATGTCTTGTTTATTCCACACAAAAAAAAAAACATTTTTTTGCATCTACAAGGTGGTAGGGGTAGGCATGTTGTGTAAATCAAATGATACAACCCCTCCAAAAATCAATTTTAATACCATGTTGTAAGGCAACACAATAGGGAAAATGCCAAGGGGGTGAATACTTTCGCAAGTCACTGTACAAGCATCTGTGATAGAAACGGTGAAACCCGCACAAGAAATTATCTCTTCAATTAGATGAGTCAGTAGATATGGCTGGAATTCCACAGTTGATGATGGTACAGTATATGCAAGATACTTATTTGTTGATGATATCCAGGATGAATTTATTTTCTGTGACCATTTACAAACAACAAGGAGAGAGGACATTTCCAGTGTGGTAGACACTCATTTGAAAGACTTGCAACTTGACTGGGCAAATTGTGTTGAGATTTGCACTGATGGTGCAAGATGCATGACTGGGTGCGACTCTGGATTCATAGCTCATGGCCGCAGAGTGATGCCTAACGTGAAGCTGACATATTGTATCCTGCACAGGAAGTGGGCTGTATTTCGACACAGTCATAAAGGTGCTGAATTTTATCAAGAAGAGACCTCTTCAAACAAGGCTGTTCAGACTACAGTGGTTGCTCAACTAAAAGTTTTGCGATTATGCTGCGGGACTTAGTGGTAATGTATGCTTTAGTACGGTACCCTGCATCACTACTTCATTGCCCCAGACTAGAGCAAGGGGGAGTTAGAACACTGATTATGACTTTGGGTCCCAGGTGCTACTGTCTCTAAAAATACCCTTGTTTTTTGTTACTACTAGTCAGTATTACTTACTAAATCTGTTGTTACACTAAGGTTTTATTCTAAGAGAAACTTAGACTACAATTAGGTGTGAAAATGTTAGGATTCTTTTTCTCTTACTGTAGTACTGTAGCCTACTCCCGACCAGTCACATTGTACAGCGTGGTGTAGTTGTCTAAGACACTACATCACAGTGCAAACTGTTTTACTGCAGATGCTGGTTCAATACCTGTGCCAGCTGTGCCCAGAGACCTGTGATGTGATGGTAGGCTTTTGATTTCTCTCCCTCTAAAAACAGAAATAAATAATATCAAATCAAATCAAATTTATTTATATAGCCCTTCGTACATCAGCTGATATCTCAAAGTGCTGTACAGAAACCCAGCCTAAAACCCCAAACAGCAAGCAATGCAGGTGTAGAAGCACGGTGGCTATGAAAAACTCCAGAAAGGCCAAAACATAGGAAGAAAGAAAAGAGAGATCAGGGTCCAGAGTAACGCATGAGGTCCTTCACAGTTTTATTTGAGGCGACTGTACAACCATTAAGATTAATTGTCAGATTCAACAGAAGATCTCTTTGTTTCTTGGGACCTAGAACAAGCTGTTTTGCCCAAATTTAAAAGTAGAAAGTTTGCAGCCATCCACTTCCTTATGTCTGAAACACATGCTTTTAGCGAGGGCAATTTTGGGGCTTCACCATGTTTCATTGAAATGTACAGCTGTGTGTCATCCGCATAGCAGTGAAATAAAATAGCAGTGTAATAAACTGGCTTTATTTACAAATTAGTAACAATGTCTCCCACCCATGTTCAAGAATGGCCTTTTTCACAAAATAATCTCAAAATATTAATATTTTTAAAACAAAACTATTATTATTATTATTATTTCATTTAGATTTTTTAAAAATCCCCTCAGATATTCTCACAGATATATTAGAAACCCTGTTTTTCACAAGCGTAGGGCTGAATTCTGCAACAATGTTTCTAGCAGGACAATATATATTGGTCATGGCTCCCGGGTGGCGCACAATGGGATTGCCTTGCAGTTCTCAGCTTTATCCACTGACTAGGGAAACGCTGACTAGAGAAACGTTCCCGCTGTTCTTAGTACCTGTCTGCACGTTCAAACTAAAACAATGTAACTAATAATTGTCAGACTGCACAGTAGCCTAATAAACAAATGCAGGTGGCTTTTATCTTCAAAATGCTTTAAATGCGTTATTATCCAAATGTTTAAAGTGCGTGTGGGTGACCTCATGCAACCGTAAAATGTCAGATAAAGCATATACTGTACAGTACTGTATTTCTTCATCATCTTTATGCATTTGATAATAAAATAATGATAACAATACACTTTCAAAATTCAGATGTTTATTTCCTTATGGATCCATAACAAATTACTATGGGAATACATATCACTGAATGACAGAAATATTGGAACAAAGCATGCTAATGAAGTTAAACAAATTCTTGCCAACTGGAAAATACTCAATATCAAACACACATGGTCCCGTTGTACAGCATCATTATGGCTATTAGCGTGGTTATTAACAGGACAATAGACTTCCCTAGAAGGACGGTAGGGGGAGAATTCTATCATCAAATGTATTTCTTTGTCAGAGTGGCTGTATCATAACCGGCCGTGATTGGTTGCTATTTCAGTTTAATCCACCAGAAAAGACAGAATAAATAATACAACAAATATTGTGGTTATACTCAACTATCCTAATTGATTAAAAAAATGTATCAATTGGAACCTTTTAACACTTAAGTTTAGGGCTTACTTTTTCGAACATTCTGTTAAAAATCGCACAACATTTCAGCGTCCTGCTACTCATGCCAGGAATATAGTATATGCATATGATTAGTATGTGTGGATAGAAAACACTCTGACGTTTCTAAAACTGGTTAAATCACGGCTGTGACTATAACAGAACGTGTGTGTTTCATCGAAAACCGCAAGGAAAACTGATCACCAAAAACTGGAAAAAAATATCAATGCGCAACTTGTATGTATTGTCTATGGGACAGCAAATTAGATGGGGCCGAGATTGCAAGTCCTACAGCTTCCACACGATGTCGCCAGTCTTGTCAATTGCCTCGGGGTTGTTTCTTGGTCAAACGGTAAGAGACCCCATTCCATTTTCATTTACCCCATGAGCTGAGGTAAAATGGCAATATGTAATGGTTATACGTTCGAAGACCAGCCTTTGTCGTAAACCCTGGTGTAAAATCCTAAAATTATCGTTCTCCTAAAATGAGGTTCTATTTCTCCTTTTTGGTACAACATAGTACCAAAACATTACCTCATCCAATGGCATATATCAATTGTCAATTCTAGATACTCCCATAAAAATACCATCCCCTCCAAGACAAGCTCACGGAGAGGGAGTGACTGGCACACAGACATTGTGGAGCCAGCTAACTGGTTCCCCCATTAATCACGCCATCCCCTTCACATGGTTTAGGAATAGTTACAACATTTGTAGATCTAATTAAATTTACAGCTAGCTAACCAAACACATTCACAGATAAGACTAACCTTGACCTCTCCCTCTCTGGGCCCCAAGTAACTGAGCCCTAGCAGAAGGGATAACTGCAAACTGCCAACAGTATTATTCAAAGAAGACATTCTAATGACAATAAATAAGATAAATAAGATGTTTTATCTATGTTACCTAACTAATTCTGATTCTGCTACCACAAATGCCTGAACTATTAACCAATTGGAATTAATGCCTGAACTTAATCCGAGCGTTGTTTCTGTTTTAACCCTATGCAAACCTTAACCCCTAACCCAGTCGAAATGAATTCCTTAACTTAACCGTAGAGTTGTTTCTGTATGCGGGAGCTGTGTGCCTAAATACATGATGTCGGAAGATGAAGTCAGTTCACTGGTAAAAAAATTGTCCAAGGACGTCAAAAAATGACGTGAGACTGTGATATCTTGTTGCAGAGAGTGTGTGTGTGTGTGTGTAATTTTGAAATGGTCCATTAATTAGAAGCCTGGCCTAATGAGGGAGGAGGGATGAGCGTACATGGCGGTAGGGGAGTGTGCACGACAGCAGAGGGTGTTCATTCCGACAGTGGCGGCCATTTCTAAGTCATTAAGCTCTGCTGTAATCATGTCATTATGTTGCTCATTAAGAAAATGCTGTGGCATAATCTCCCATGGGGCCACAGTCACCACTCTGTTCCAATAGACACTCATCCCTGCCCTGTGAGTGTGTGCATTCATCTCTGTGTGTGTGTTTGTCCAAAGCCCTTGTCCTCTGCCACTGGTGTTCCTCCTGGAACAAGGCAAAGAACACCCTCAAAGACAACCTGCTTTCAGCCTGACAGTAGGCTACAAGCAGATAATGGATGGAAGACAAGGGGGCAAGACTGCTGGTGATATGGTTTAAATAGTCCAGCAGTGTATATTTATGGGACTGGGAATTATATTCCGCATCTAAGCATGTACTGTAATCGAGATGTGACACAGGGATTAGACAAAAAAATACATTGCTCTTGTACTATAAGAATGCATGTTGAGAATGAAAAATGTAATCAAGAAAATAGTACTTTCTGAACGTAAAGTAAACTGGATAGAAAACTTCACACGACTTTAAACTTGGTATCTCACGGCACAAGATAAAACTTGCTAGTGCTTTGATTAAAATAGGGCTGCTAATGTGCTCTCCGTCTGGAGAAGACAGGATAAAAAGCGACTCTGGAGATAAAAGGAGTTCTGACAATCACTGCTAATGGATGCAAATCCAACTTGCAGCCCCAGCTAAAAATAGCCCCAACACTTTGTTTAGAATGACCTTAGCGACAATATTCTGAATACGCTGAAGTTTCCAAAGATTCTGAGCTGGCAGTTCCAAAGGTCTGAGTAGTCTAATGACCTCCTGGTGTAGTGTGAGTTCCATACCAACATATATATCTTTGTTTATTTTAACCCCTCTCTCTCTTTCTCCATCTCTCATTCCCTTCCAACACATTTATCGCTGTTTTCTTATCCTGTTGTCTGTGGTGGAGTCCCTAAGATGTGTGAAATCTTGGGGTTTCTAAGTGTGAGAGCCAGATGTATGCTGCTAAATCTATACATGGAGGATACCTCAGTGGTACTGAGAAAAGCCTAATTTACTCGTGACAGTTAAAACTGTTCACCACCAGTGAGAAACTGTAAGTGACGGACAGCATTTAACTTTTAATTATGTATTATATCTGTAATCTTAAACTGCAGGGATTCAACTGAGTGAGCGAGAGAGGGGGAAAGGGACAGCAAGAGCGAGAGAGGGACAGCAAGAGCGAGAGAGGGAGAGCGAGAGAAGCTGAGATTAGAAGTGGTTCATCTCTGGAGAGTCACTTGCAGGCACAGAGGAACCCAGAATATGAGTTGCTGAAGGACTATGATTTCTGACTCAGGTTGAGTCTTCTTCAAATACTTGGGGCCTCATTTATAATCGTTGCATACATTTCACACACAATTTATTCTGTACTGGTTATGACATAAAGTAAATGGGAAATAGATTCCTGTAGGGTTCT
>NC_068446.1:10551809-10557453 GCF_023373465.1 Oncorhynchus keta
CGTAAATGACCCGTTTTAAGTTTGCTTAAAATAAATGCAGTTGACAGTGAGAGGATGTACTGTACTGTATTTTGATGCCTGTAATGAACACGAGGGGAGACCAAGAGCTGGTTTCAAGCGCACGGCGTGGCAGGTGTTTATTGCAAAGGACCACAGGAGGAGGTAGGTAGCTGGGTCCAGGGGCAGGCAGAAGGTCATACACAGGGGGTCCAGAAAGGGCAACGGTACAGGCAGGGATAAGGTTAGTAACATAGTCTGGGAGGTCAGGCAATAGGTAGATAGCAGGAAATCCAAAAAATACAGGCAGGGAATAAGCAAAAGGCATCGTTTGTGAGGCAGGCAAAAACTATCATGCACAGGAGGAGTAAATCACGCTCTGGAAGACGTCTCACAAAACAAACAATACTTCGATGTGATGGGGTGAAAAGTACTGAACTAAATAGTGTGTGATAATGACATACAGGTGTGTTAACAGGTGATTAGAATTCAGATGATTGGGATCTGGAGAGTGAGCTGTGTTCGGGGGATCTAGGTTTTTGAGGGTGTGAGCTGGAAAGTGAGCTGCGTTCAGGGGATCTACATGTTTGGGGGTGTGAGTTGGAAGCAGGCGTTACAAATCCAGAGTTAAGCATTGTGTATATCGAGAATTTGGCATAATTTGGAACTCTTAGATGGAGCCAAAACTACTTCACAGGCTGGGCATGATTTGGGTGGATGAATGACTGTGGTTGATGTCCTCCAACAGCAAAAAGGTCATCCACCGCCAACTTTAGCCTACATAAGAGTTAACATTATAGACATGAACAGAGAGAAACAAATTCTTTGGAACCATGTTGTGTTGTATGTATTGTGTGGAAATGCATAACTAGTGACAATGTGACATGCACACAAGGGAGACCAAAGGTCCCCATATTCCCTTCAAGGACACATGAAGCAGCTCAGATAAGAAATGTATATAGCTCGTTTCGGCTCCTGACTTCAGTGACAACTGTCTGGCCAGAGTATACATCCATGTAGCAAGGTCCATGGGAGCCTTTAGAAATGCATCTATGTGCTGGAGAACACTGTTTCCCAGAGGGTTCACCCTTTGAACTCAAATGCTGAGAGTCGGGTCACATAAAGGAAATCAACATAATGCCAAAGGTATCTGTAGTGTTGGTCTTCACTAGATACCCATGCTACAGATGATTCCTATGGACACATCCTTCCATTCCTGCCCAGCAGGCCCTAAACGCTACCTCATTAGCTCATGATGCTAACCAGAGCAGGCTGCAAGGGAGTGCACAAAATCTGTCAAACCCACCCTGTCCCGTGTCCTGCCTCAGCAGTAAGACATGAGGGATAGAGTAGTAAGGGCTGGCACAAATAAACTGAATAAACACAAGCAAATAAAGCATGCCAGCTATCCCTCAGTTTGATGCTGATTTTAAGGCCACATTATCAAGGCATGATCACTGTTGTAGCAATAGAACTGACAGCTTCTTTAACACTGTATCCTCACAATGCACTCCAGACGCAGTAATGGAGTAGCACCAATAATACAACCACCTACAAGGGCCAAGGTTATCCCATATTGCCTTATTATGATGCATAGGCCTATGTGTTAAGTTTATTTGGCTCCCTATTAGTTGTTGCATCAGCCTCAAATATTTTTCCTGTGGTCCACAAACATAAAAGCACAACATAATACACAACAAAATAAAAATAATTATAAAAAGAGAATACAACATAAACAATTACATATAATCCATACATGGTATTTAAAGTGTATTAATGAGACTGGTGGATGAGTGGGATTTGGACTTAAGGATCCCCAGTGAAGATGTATAATGCTATTTATAATGCTATAACTGTATGGCTTGCTTTTGTGGCTGAACGCTATTCTCAGATTATTGAATATTGTGCTTTTGCCATAAAGCTTTTTTATATTCTGACACAGCAGTTGCATTAAGAACAAGTTTATCTTTAATTCTATGTAAAACATATATCTTTCATCAAAGTTTATGATGAGTATTTCTGTTATTTGATGTGGCTCTCTGCAATTTCTCCTGATGTTTTGGAGGCATTTCTGAACATGGCGCCAATGTAAACTGAGTTTTTGGATATAAATATGAACTTGATCGAACAAAACATACATGTATTGTGTAACATTGCGTCCTGGGAGTGTCATCCGGTGAAGATCGTCAAAGGTTAGTGATTCATTTCTGCTTTTGTGACATCTGTCTTTGGTTGGAAATGGCTGAGTGCTCTGTGACGAGTTGCTAACCCTAACATAATGATATGTTCTGCTTTCCCCCAAAAGCCTTTTTGAAATCAGACACTGTGGTTGGATTAACGAGAAGTGTATCTTTAAAATGGTGTGAAATACTTGCATGGTTGAGGAATTTTAATTATGAGATTTCTGTTGTTTTGAATTTGGCGCCCTGCAATTTCACTGGCTGTTGGCGAGGTGGGACGCTAGCATCCCGAACGATCCCAGAGAGGTTAAGGCAATTACATCACACACAAAAAACTAAACAGTACACAAATACTCTACCACTACATATCTACAATAAAACATTTATAATTCCACAATACAAGAATATTACAATGTATGTGTGTGTTTTTAGAGTGCTTGTATTACAGTGGTTCCTCAATTCAAAGTTTTGAGATTATGCCGCAGGGGTAACAAAAATGTTCAATTATATTCCATGATATATGTGTTGACTGAATATAAGCAAGTGATGCCTGCTAAATAATCAAGTTGTTGGCGCAGTCATATAGCCTCGGTGTCACAAGTGTAGAGAGGAGTAGGCAGGAGGCAGTCGCAGGTTAATGCAGGTTAATGCAACCGCTGTGTCAGATTTCAAAAAGCTTTAACCTGTTAGAACTCTAGGGGCAGTATTTCATTTTTGGATAAAAAGACGTGCCCGTTTTTAGCGCGATATTTTGTCACGAAAAGATGCTTGACTATGCTTGAATTGATAGTTTTGGAAAGAAGACACTCTGACGTTTCCAGAACTGCAAAGATTTTCACTGTGAGTGCCATAGAACAATATCTACAGGCAAAACCAAGATGTTTGGTAGCCAGAAATCAACAGGATTTCTGAAGGCACGTTTCCATGATCTCCTTATATGGCTGTGAATGCCACAGGAATCAACGGACACTTCCTATCGTTTCCAGGTGTCTGCAGCATTGTGACGTATTTGTAGGCATATCATTGGAAGATTGGCCATAAGAGCCTACAATTACCAAGTACCCATGGTGTCTGCGTGGAAATTGGTGCGCAAAAGTCAGGTCCCAGTATTTTCCATCCGAATCAGAGAAGAATGCACGCTTCTAGGACTGGCATTTCAATGAAGAGATATATGACCAAACACCTTGAGGATTGATTCAAACAACGTTTTCCATGTTTCGATCGATATTATGGAGTTAATTCGGAAAAAGTTCGACGTTTAGGTGACTGAATTTTCGGTTAGTTTCGTAGCCAAACGGCTAGTAACAAAACGGAACGTTGTGTCCTACACAAGCATCTTTCAGGAAAAACTGGACATCTGCTATGTAACTGAGTCTCCTCATTGAAAACATCTGAAGTTCTTCAAAGGTAAATTATTTTATTTGATCCCTTTGCTGGTTTTGTGAATGTTGCGTGCTAAATGCTAACGCTAAATGCTACGCTAGCTATCACCACTCTTACACAAATTATTGATTTTCTGGTTCTAAAGCATATTTTGAAAATCTGAGACGACAGGATTGTTAAGAAAAGGATAAGCTTGAGGACAGGCATATTTATTTCATTTATTTTGCAATTTTTCAGAAATCGCTAATGTTGCGTTATGGTAATGAGCTTGAGGCTAGTCACAATCCCGGATCCGGGATGGGGCGGCCTAACAGGTTAAGGAAAAGCACACCAGGCAATAAGTATGGCGCTCGAGACCCAACAAGACAAAATATATCCGCCATATTGTGCAGTCAACAGAAGTCAGAAATAACATTATAAATGTTCACTTAACTTTGATGATCTTCATCAGAATGCACTCCCAGGAATCCCAGTTCCGCAATAAATGTTTGATTTGTTCAATAATGTCCCTCATTTATGTCCAAATACCACCCTGTTGTTTGCACGTTTAGTACACAATCCAAAATCACGACGCACCGGCAAGTCCATGCAAAGGTTCAGACGAAAAGTTATATTACAGTTCATAGAAACATGTCAAACGAAGTATAGAATCAATCCCAGTTCCACAATAAATGTTTGATTTGATCGATAATGTCCATTATTTAGGTCCAAATAGCTTTTGTTAGCGCGTTTGGTAAACAAATCCAAAGTCACAAAGCACGTTCACTAGGAGCAGATGAAATGCCAAAAGTTCCCGTTACAGTCCGTAGAGACATGTCAAACGATGTATAGAATCAATCTTTAGGTGTTTTTAACAGAAATCTTCAATAATGTTCCATCCGGAGAATTCCTTTTTCTGTAGAAAAGGAGTGTAGTGCGAGCTACCTCTCATGTGAATGCGAGTCAGTGGCAATCTGCCAGACCACTGACTCAAAGAGCCCTTATGAGCCCCTCCTTTACAGTAGAAGCCTCAAACAAGTTTCTAAAGACAGTTGACATCTAGTGGAAGCCTTAGGAAGTGCTACAAGACCAATATCCCACTGTATCTACAATAGGGAATTAATGAAAATCGACCAACCTCTTCCTGTTTGGATTTTTTGCCAGGTTTTTGCCTGCCATATGAGTTATGTTATACTCATAGACATCATTCAAACATCATCATTTTAGAATATTCAGAGTGTTTTCTATCCAAATATACTAATACTATGCATATATTAGCAACTGAGACTGAGAAAAGGCAGTTTACTTTGGGCACCTTATTCATCCAAGCTTACTCAATACTGCCCCAGCCATAATAAGTTTTAATTGTTTTCAAGGCTGATCTGCTATCCACGGATAAAACTTTGCTGAGATGTTTTCAAACACTTGTTTTTCACAAGGGGCTATTTGCAGGACAATAGACACGATGTGGTCCCAAAAACATTGAATGTCCTGCCAGCTTTGATCCATGCCTGGGCCTGCAGCCTGCAAAGTTCTTTGACTGTCAGCCGAATCATTGGGTCGAAAACTACAGAACAAAGTACAAGAGAACACATGGTTAATGTTAAATATATAATAATAATAATAATTACATATATATATATATATGTATATATATGAGAGAGAGAGAGGATCGAAACACACAGTAACGCTTAGAATATTGCAATAAGAATGTCAGTTTAATATCATTGCAGATCACCTCCTATTACCCTTGTCAGAGTTTTAAGAATTGTGTGTTCCATTATTTGTGACATTGTAGCATTTAAAGCATATTGAAGATAGAAGCAATAGGATTTGAAGCAATAGCCTACCCACCTGTGGTCAACTATTTCAGCACCATATCACTCTGCTCTGTGTCAAACATGGGGACTGGTCTTGATAAATCAATGATATTTTTATTTTCACTGAATCTCCTTTTGGGTATTGGTTAGCATACATTTAAGGTGTAGAAATTATTTTGCCCTTAGTAGCCCACTCCCAACCTGTCACGTTGTACAGTGCCATATTTTCCTGACGGAAACCCTGGGGTTTTCGTTTTTCTGGAATAGAAACACCATAATATTAAT
>NC_068446.1:10557553-10566822 GCF_023373465.1 Oncorhynchus keta
ATATATATATATATATATATATATATATATATATATATATATATATATATATATATATATATATATATATATATGCGTGTGTGTGTAATTCTATATATTATATATATATATATATATGTAATTCTATATATATATATATATGTGTGTGTGTAATTCTATATATATTGTGGCAAAGAAGGGGTCGAGTGATAAGTGGCAGATATGTGAGAGCAGAGCTAATAAGCGGGCTCTGCCCGATCACTAAAATGGCCACCCCTGTCAGAACTACAGATCACAAAATGGCCGACCGCCAAAACTACAAGTCCCAGAAGCAAGGGAACCCTCAGAAGGTGGAGGCCGACTCACAGATAAAGGGGTCAAGAAAAACCAGGAAGAGGAGAGAGAGTGCTGGAAGGAGCTATGAACAATAGAGAAAGAGGCTATAGAGATTGGCTGGATTTACCGTGTATGAGCTGGATTGTTTGGACTTACCTGTTGGCGTTTGGACCTGGACCTACCGAGAACCCGATTCGTGTGCCGAACCCTGCTATTCTTCACCCTGCACATATGGTTGTTTCTTGATCTTTCAAGTACAGTGGTTACAACAGGACATGCATACCGTATATCATCTTCATTTTCACCGAGGTTACATTGCATTGGCTCTTCTTTAATAGGGCAATAGGCTGCAATATGTCCTGGTTGATTACAATTGTAACAGATAATAGGGGTTCGGGAGACCCCTCGACACCCAGTCCCGGTTTCCGTTTTTCCCTTAGTGTCTTGGCCTGATTCTGATTCTTTCCTCATGGCCCCACGCTGCTCTCTTCCCCCTCTATATGTTGGGACAGCCTTACCCTGTCCGCTGGTTCGCCCATGCCTGGGGAACGGGAATCTTTCCTCCTGTGCCTGCTCAGCTGTTCTTGCCGTACAATACCGTTCAACCAGGCCCACGAGATGGTCGGCGGAAAATACCTCGTTCTGGCCAACCCATCGTCTCACTTCTTGGGGTAGACCTCGCTGAAACTGGTTGAGTACGATGGTCTCGACAATCTCGGCGGATGACCGGGTCTCTGGTCGCAACCATTTCCGTGCCAGGTGAATCAAGTCGAACATCTGTGTTCGTGGGGGTTGTCCCGGTCGGTAGGACCACTGGTGGAAGCGGTGTGCCCTCACGGTATCGGTCACTCCCAGTCTAGTCAGGATCTCCCCCTTTAGTTTATCGTAATCCTGTGCTTCTTTCAACTCCAGGTCGAAATACGCTTTTTGAGCGTCCCCTGCCAGGTATGGTGCCAGAAGCCCTGCCCATTCTTCTTTCGGCCACTTTTCCCTCTCTGCCGTCCTTTCGAAGGTGGTAAGATATGCTTCCACATCATCCTGCGCTGTCATTTTTTGAAGAAAATGATTGGCCCTCCTCTGTATTTGCAGGGTAATTGAGCCCCCTAATTTGGTCCGCTTAGCCCTTTAGGCCTTCTTAACTCCTGGGTGTTTCTCTTGCTCTTCTCTGAGCAGCTGGCTGGTGCGGTGCTGGATCTGTAACGTGTCCTGATACATTCGCATTGCATCCTGATGAACTATTTGTTGAGCCTCTAGTTGCTCTTTGTCACGGCCGTTTGTAACAGGGCCTGTATGGCTCCCTCCATACTCATTTCGTGAAAAACTGTCCTAATCCAACAAAGCCAAAACAAAAAAAACCTGACTCCCCTTTGGAGTGCTAACTGAACATTTATTTAATTTTTCCTTCTACCTAACCAGTGGTATGTTAGTCCATGCCTGCATCCTCCACCACGTGTGGCAAACCTCTTCAAGGTTAGGAGCGTTTGTCACAAACTAAGTGGTAAACTGTCATCAAATCACCCAAGAATGAGAGTTCTTCGAACAGGACAGTACCTGTGTGTTTGTTTCTCCGTCCTGGTCCACCCAGGCCGTAGGCGAGGTCAAGGATAGCAGGGTTCGGTACGAATCGGGTTCTCGGTAGGTCAGGTCCAAACGCCAACAGGTAAGTCCAAACAATCCAGCTCGCACGGTAAATCCAGCCAATCTCTATAGTCTCTTTCTCTATTGTTCATAGCTCCTTCCAGCACTCTCTCTTCCTTCTTCCTGGTTTTTCTGACCCTTTATCTGTGAGTCGGCTCCACCTTCTGAGGGTTCCCCTTGCTTCTGGGACTTGTAGTTTTGGCGGTCGGCCATTTTGTGATCTGTAGTTCTGACAGGGGTGGCCATTTTAGTGATCGGGCAGAGCCCATTTATTAGCTCTGCTCTCACATATCTGCCACTTATCACTCGACCCCTTCTTTGCCACATATCTCTCCCCCTAGATCCGACCCCCTAGGTCGGGCTACCGCAGCAAAAATATGCATGCATGCGGGATAACCCATCCGTTTCCCATTTCCTTCCCTGCTCTGTGTTTCAAGTCAAAATGAAACGGTTGGAGAGACTCAAAAACCGCATCACCCGAGCGTTCTTCTCTTAGCCCTATGCATCCAGGTGAGTGGGGCATGGTCACTGATGAGGGTGAAGTGGCGCCCCAGCAGGTAGTACTTCAGGCTTTCTAGAGCCCACTTTACTGCCAGCGCCTCTTTCGCAACGACTGAGTAGTTGGTTTCCCGTGGTTCCAGCTTCCTGCTTAAAAACAGGATGGGGTAGGCATCAAACTTTGAGATTTCATTTTACCTTCCAGTCGATAGCACTGCTCCCCATCGCCGAGACCATCTCTGAGGCCACTCACTATGTGACTCTTCAACCACAAACTTTTCTCAGTCTGGTACCACCAGCACTGGGTTACCCGATATGGCCTCATACTCACTTTTCTCCCTGGGTAGAGAAACGATATCATGAGCCGTAACCTCAGTTCGGTAGGTACCTGAAAACACATCTCTGTTTTCTGGATCAGGGCCTTTACTTCCTGTACTTGCGCTGGGGACAGAGTGGGTGAAATATTTACTCCCGGCTGTCTCCTGAATGTGTGGGGGTATGTGACCATTAGTTTCTCTCTCCATGCTTTAACAGGTTTATGTGATAAATCTGTTCCTGGGGCCGTCGACCTGGCTGTCGGATCCGATAATTGACTTCTCCTATTCTCTCCAGTACTTCATATGGCTCCTTCCATGTGGCTAGTAGTTTACACTTACTGTGGGATCAGCACTAACACCTTATCTCCCGGTTGAAATTCCCTCAGGTAGCCTGCCGGTTATAAGTGTGCGCGCTGGTGTTCTTGTGTTTGTCTCATGTGCTCTCTGACGATGGGCATGACTGTGGCTATCCTGTCTTGCATTGCCGTGACGTGCTCTATGACACTAGTATACGGGTGGATTGGTGCTCCCAGGTTTCCCGGGCGATGTCTAAGATTCCCCGGGGATGCCTCCCATATACCAGCTCAAGGGAGAAAACCCCAGCGAGGCTTGAGGAACCTCTCTAATGGCAAACATCAGATACGGCAACATGCAATCCCAGTTTTCCCATCCTTATCGATTACCTTCCTGAGCATTGACTTCAGGGTTCGGTTGAATCTCTCAACCAGCCCGTCCGTCTGAGGATGGTAAACCGATGTCCTCAACTGTTTCACCTGCCACAGTTTACAAAGGTCCGCCATAAGGCGGGACATAAAGGGTCCCCTGGTCGGTAAGGATCTCCTTTGGAACCCCTACCCTGGTGAACAAGAGCACTAATTCCTTTGCGATATTTTTGGAAGTCATCGTCCGAAGGGAATGGCTTCTGGGTAGCGAGTGGCATAATCTAGAATGACCAGAATGTATTGGTGCCCTCTGGCGGATTTGGGTAGTGGGCCCACTAAATCCATCGCTATCCTCTCAAATGGCGTTTCGATTATGGGGAGTGGCACTAATGGGCTTCTAAAAGCTGGTCGGGGAGCTGTTAACTGGCACTCCGGGCACTCTCCACAATGCCGAGCCACTTCAGCTTGAATTCCTGGCCAGTAAAACCTCCTTACAATCCGGTCTCTGGTTTTATCGATACCAAGGTGTCCACCCAGAATGTGCCCATGAGCTAGATCCAGTACTGTCCTCCGGTACCGAGTGGGAACCAACAACTGTTCCACCACATCAACCCCTATTTTCGAGACTCTGTACACCAAACCCTTTTTCAGGATGAAGTGTGGAAAACTATTAGGCATCATCCCACCATTTATGGGAGTACCATCTACGACCTGCACATCTGCTCTGGCTTGTTGCAGGGTTGGATCCTGGTTTTGGGCCGTCCCAAAATTAGTCAAGGACTCTGCCAGGTCTGCTGGTTCTATATCGTCGTCCTCTGGATTCAGATCGACCCCAGCCCCACTAGTACCGGGCTGTTCGTCATCAGCGAGGTTTGCCACTTCATCCTCCTCCTCCCCTACTAGCACCTGTGATGTTGTCCCCTGGGAGACCTCTTTTCTTGGCTTTGGTTGAAGGCCCCATGCTTCTTCCTGCTTGGTCAGGGTTGTTGGATTCTCAAATATGCCATTCTTGTGGCCTAACTTCGCAAAGTTAGGAAAGTCTCTACCCAATATTACATCATATGGCATCTTTGGGACCACGCCGACCTCATAATCCAGCAGACCGTCCTCTGTTTGTATGCTCACTAAGGCCGTGGGGTACAGACGGGTATCCCCATGAATGCATGTAACACTGATATCCTGTCTTGTATCCAGTTTATGATTCGGCACTAGGCCTGCAACGACCAGGGTTAGCATACTGCCGGAATCCAGCAGTGCTTCAACCTCTTTCCCTTCAATCTTCACCCTGCACATATGGTTGTTTCTTGATCTTTCAAGTACAGTGGTTACAACAGGACATGCATACCGTATATCATCTTCATTTTCACCGAGGTTACATTGCATTGGCTCTTCTTTAATAGGGCAATAGGCTGCAATATGTCCTGGTTGATTACAATTGTAACAGATAATAGGGGTTCGGGGGAGACCCCTCGACACCCAGTCCCGGTTTCCGTTTTTCCCTTAGTGTCTTGGCCTGATTCTGATTCTTTCCTCATGGCCCCACGCTGCTCTCTTCCCCCTCTATATGTTGGGACAGCCTTACCCTGTCCGCTGGTTCGCCCATGCCTGGGAACGGGAATCTTTCCTCCTGTGCCTGCTCAGCTGTTCTTGCCGTACAATACCGTTCAACCAGGCCCACGAGATGGTCGGCGGAAAATACCTCGTTCTGGCCAACCCATCGTCTCACTTCTTGGGGTAGACCTCGCTGAAACTGGTTGAGTACGATGGTCTCGACAATCTCGGCGGATGACCGGGTCTCTGGTCGCAACCATTTCCGTGCCAGGTGAATCAAGTCGAACATCTGTGTTCGTGGGGGTTGTCCCGGTCGGTAGGACCACTGGTGGAAGCGGTGTGCCCTCACGGTATCGGTCACTCCCAGTCTAGTCAGGATCTCCCCCTTTAGTTTATCGTAATCCTGTGCTTCTTTCAACTCCAGGTCGAAATACGCTTTTTGAGCGTCCCCTGCCAGGTATGGTGCCAGAAGCCCTGCCCATTCTTCTTTCGGCCACTTTTCCCTCTCTGCCGTCCTTTCGAAGGTGGTAAGATATGCTTCCACATCATCCTGCGCTGTCATTTTTTGAAGAAAATGATTGGCCCTCCTCTGGGAATTTGCAGCTGGTAATTGAGCCCCAATTTGGTCCGCTAGCCCCTTTAGGCCTTCTCTTAACTCCTGGGTGTTTCTCTTGCTCTTCTCTGAGGCCTGGATTGGTGCGGTGCTGGATCTGTAACGTGTCCTGATACATCTGCATTGCATCCTGATGAACTATTTGTTGAGCTCCAGTTGCCTCTTGCTGGGCGGCCGCCGCTTTTGTAACAGGCCTGTATGGCTCCTCCATACTCATTTGATGAAAACTGTCCTAACCAAAACAAAGCCAAAAAAAAAAAACCTGACTCCCCTTTGGAGTGCTAACTGAACATTTATTTAATTTTTTCCCTTCTACCTAACCAGTGGTATGTTAGTCCATGCCTGCATCCTCCACCACGTGTGGAAAACCTCTTCAGGTAGGAGCGTTTGTCACAAACTAAGTGGTAAACTGTCACCAAATCACCCAAGAATGAGAGTTTC
The DNA here is from genome assembly GCF_023373465.1 of Oncorhynchus keta. Taxonomy (NCBI): domain Eukaryota; kingdom Metazoa; phylum Chordata; class Actinopteri; order Salmoniformes; family Salmonidae; genus Oncorhynchus; species Oncorhynchus keta. The sequence goes on from NC_068446.1 coordinate 10,563,589, forward strand.
TTTCAAACAGGACAGTCAGTACCTGTGTTTGTTCCTCCGTCCTGGTCCACAGGCTGTGGCGGGTCCAAGGATAGCAGGGTTGGGGTACACGTAATTCGGTTCTCGGGGTCCAGGTCACGCCAACAGGTAAGTCCTCAAACAATCCAGCTCATGTTGCTGGTAAATCCAGCCAATCTCGATAGTCTTTCTCTGTTGTTCATAGCTCCTTCCAGCACCCTCTCCTGGTTTTTCTTGACCCTTTCTCTGTGAGTCGGCTCCACCTTCTGAGGTTCCTGGGGACTTGTAGTTTTGGCGGTCTGGCCATTTGTGATCTGTAGTTCTGACAGGGGTGTGCATTTAGTCGGGCCCCGTTTAATGTCTGCTCTCACATATCTGCTTATCCTCGACCCCCTTCTTTGCCACATATCTCTCCCCCCTAGATCCGACCCCTATGTCGGGCTATCATAGCAAAATATGCATGTCATGGGATAACCCATCCACGCTTCCCATTTCTTCCCTGCTCTGTGTTTCAAGTCAAATGAAGGGTTGGAGACTCAAACCACCGCATCACCCGAGCGTTCTTCTTTCTCTTAGCCCTATGCATCCAGGTGGGGGGCATGGTCACTGATGAGGGTGAAGTGGCGCCCCAGCAGGTGGTACTTCAGGCTTCTAGAGCCCACTTTACTGCCAGCGCCTCTTTCTCCCACGTAATTTGAGTAGTTGGTTTCCGTGGTTCCAGCTTCCTGCTTAAAACAGGATGGGGTGTTCACCCTTCTACCTCTTGGGATAGTAATTGCTCCCAAGCAGACCTCTGAGGCATCCGTCTGAACCACAAACTCTTTCTCAAAGTCTGGTACCACCAGTACTGGGTTACAACAGAGAGCCTCCTGTAATGTCCTAAATGCTTTGGTGGCCCTTTCATCCCATTTGACCATGTTTGGCCCTCTGGCTCTAGTCATGTCGGTAAGTGGGGCGGCCACTGTGGCATAACTTGGGATGAACTTCCGGTAGTAACCGGTCAGCCCTAGGAAGGCTCGGACCTGCTTCTTATTTACTGGTTTCGGCCATTCTCTAATTGCCTTCACCTTCTTATGTTGGGGTTTGATTAACCCTCTTCCCACAGTGTATCCCAGATACTCTGTTTCCTCTAACCCCACATAACACTTGGCAGGGTTTGCCGTGAGCCCTGCCTTTCTAAGGGCATCTAACACTGCCTGTACCCGGGGTAAGTGGGATTCCCAATCTGGGCTGTAGATCCCCACGTCATCTAAATAAGCTGCGGCGTATGCCTTGTGCGGTTTTAGGACTTTGTCCATGAGCCGTTGAAAGGTTGCTGGGGCCCGTGTAATATATATATATGTGTGTAATTCTATATATATATATATATATATATATATATACACACACACACACACACACACACACACACACACACACACACACACAGGATAGATCACACATCGATTACTAATCATGTCATGAAAAGCCCCTAGTGGGCTAACCCGGTATGACCGCTGGTTACGCAAAGGAAGGGGGTTGGGTTTGAATGAAAGAGCGTGAAGACTAAGAGACAAAGGGATTGGGTCTATTGGACCTTGAGAAGCTATGCAACCGTGAATACAGAATCTTATGCATTCCAATAACCGCACATTTGTAAAAGGAAAATGCAAGATATATATATTTACTCTGAGCTGCACTTCGATAGATGGGTCGAAGATGGAAGACTGGTTTACCCAGCAGAGATCGCCATTGTCCTTTGAAGAAACTTTCTGGTCATAGTGTTGTAGAGCAGATACGTATAAGTACCATGTTGTTCTTCAGAGATTCTGTTCTTTCCTAGGCCACGTACATTTACAGCTGCAGCTGATAACTCGATGTCTAGGATGTATCACTTCTTTAGTGAATAATCGTTCAAAGTTCATACCAAGTTGCAAGCTCGTGTTGTATTGTCTGGTCTAGTTGATATTCACCATTCCAGCCAGGTGATCATCACCTCCACGTTGAAATTCACCCTTATAAACAGAGTATGGACACCAGACCTCACGTCGTTGGGGAACTGAATTTGACTTCCGTCAACGGGTTTTTGTACTGGGGAGAGAAGGGCGTATTTCATAGTTCTCAACCAATGTCTGTTCACTTGGGCGTGGCCACTGAGTCGGCCTACGTTTTACTATGAAACAATTATCGTATTTAGGAGGCAAACATGACATCTAATATTTTCACAAATATGGCATCTTCATTAAATAATCCATGCAAAACACCAGTCTTTAACGTCAACAGTGAAAAGGTGACTCCAGGATGCTGGCCTTCTAGGCAGAGTTGCAAAGAAAAAAACATATCTCAGACTGGCCAATAGAAGAAAAGTTTAAGATGGGAAACAGAACACAGACACTGGACAGAGGAACTCTGTCTAGAAGGCCAGCATCCCGGAGTCGCCTCTTCACTGTTGACGTTGAGACTGGTGTTTTGCGGGTACTATTAAATGAAGCTGCCAGTTGAGGACTTGTGAAGCGTCTGTTTCTCAAACTAGACACTCTAATGTACTTGTCCTCTTGCTCAGTTGTGCACCGGAGTCTCCCACTCTTTCTATTCTGGTTAGAGCCAGTTTGCACTGTTCTGTGAAGGGAGTAGTACACAGAACTGTACGAGATCTTCAGTTTCTTGGCATTTCTCAGAACAAGAATAGACTGACACGTTTCAGAAGAATGTACTTTGTTTCTGCCCATTTTGAGCCTGTAATCGAACCCACAAATGATGATGCTTCAGATAGTCAGCTAGTCTAAAGAAGGACAAAAGGGTTTTCCAATGATCAATTAGCCTTTTAAAATTATAAACTTGGATTAGCTAACACAGCGTTTCATTGGAACACAGGAGGGATGGTTGCTGATAATGGGCCTCTGTAGATATTCCATACAAAATCTGCCGTTTCCAGCTATAATAGTCATTTACAATATTAACCATGTCTATACTGTTTTTCTGACCAATTTGATGTTATTTTAATGGACTAAAAAATTAGCTTTTCTTTCAAAAACAAGGACATTTCTAAGTGCCCCCAAACTTTTGAATGGTAGTGTATTCAAACGAATTTATAGATCGTTAAGCATGATGGTCAAATGTATTGACATCCACTGGTATTTCCATCAATTAGCATTATTTTGCAATGGGATGTTTTTTCTCCCGTTCATTTTGGCGTCAACAGTTTTATTTATAATCTTTTCAAACGGCAACTGCCGGCTAACGGAAACCCTGGTGTGC
>NC_068446.1:10566922-10572569 GCF_023373465.1 Oncorhynchus keta
ATCTCTTCTTAGCTAGCTACATGGCGGTCAACGTATCAGAGATAATTGCATAATTATCGTATTTCATTAAACCCTAACGTGGCCTTCACTGCTATTCGCCCAGCAGCTAGCAAACGCTAGCATAAGCCCACAGATTAGCATCACTGTAGTGCTATTCACTCAACTGAACGACTTGATTAGTTTAGTGTTAGCTAGCTACATAGCTGTCTTTGTTTCAAGATAATTGTGTAGTTTAGAGTGTGTAGTCTTGGAGTGATTATCTTAATTTACCGAGGTTCGCTAGCCAGCTATTTGTCGTCCTTAACGTAGGAGACTCTGCTAGCTAGCCAACAGCTAACAGCTAACAGCTAGCCAACGTCTACTGAATCGAATTCAACAACCCGGTCGCAGTCACAGGTAGTATCATTTTCATTTCATTTCATTACAGTACAACGGTTTGATTTGTTTGATCGTAGCTAGCTACATGGCTAGCTACATAGCCGTCTTTGTTTCAAAGATAATTGTGTAGTCTAGAGCGATTTTCTAGTTAGCTAGCCAGCTATTGTCGTTCTTTTAATGCAACGTAACGTAAACAACACTGCTAGTTGTAGCCAGCTAGCCCCGAATAGTAGCACTGTAGAAACTATTACACTCAACGGAACGACTTGATTAGTGTAGTGTCAACAACGCAGCTACTGCCAGCTAGCCTACTTCAGCAGTACTGTATCATTTTAATCATTTTAGTCAATAAGATTTCTTGCTACGTAAGCTTAACTTTCTGAACATTCGAGACGTATAGTCCACTTGTCATTCCAATCTCCTTGCATTAGCGTAGCCTCTTCTGTAGCCTGTCAACTATGTGTCTGTCTATCCCTGTTCTCTCCTCTCTGCACAGACCATAGAACGCTCCACACCGCGTGGCCTGGCGGCCACCTAATCTGGTGGTCCCAGCGCGTCGACCCACGTGGAGTTCCAGGTCTCCGGTAGCCTCTGGAACTGCCGATCTGCGGCCAACAAGGCAGAGTTCATCTCAGCCTATGCCTCCCTCCAGTCCCTCGACTTCTTGGCACTGACGGAAACATGGATCACCACAGATAACACTGCTACTCCTACTGCTCTCTCCTCGTCCGCCCCGTGTTCTCGCACACCCCGAGAGCTTCTGGTCAGCGGGGTGGTGGCACCGGGATCCTCATCTCTCCCAAGTGGTCATTCTCTCTTTCTCCCCTTACCCATCTGTCTATCGCCTCCTTTGAATTCCATGCTGTCACAGTTACCAGCCCTTTCAAGCTTAACATCCTTATCATTTATCGCCCTCCAGGTTCCCTTGGAGAGTTCATCAATGAGCTTGATGCCTTGATAAGCTCCTTTCCTGAGGACAGCTCACCTCTCACAGTTCTGGGCTACTTTAACCTCCCCACGTCTACCTTTGACTCATTCCTCTCTGCCTCCTTCTTTCCACTCCTCTCCTCTTTTGACCTCACCCTCTCACCTTCCCCCCTACTCACAAGGCAGGCAATACGCTTGACCTCATCTTTACTAGATGCTGTTCTTCCACTAACCTCATTGCAACTCCCCTCCAAGTCTCCGACCACTACCTTGTATCCTTTTCCCTCTCGCTCTCATCCAACACTTCCCACACTGCCCCTACTCGGATGGTATCGCGCCGTCCCAACCTTCGCGCTCTCTCCCCGCTACTCTCTCCTCTTCCATCCTATCATCTCTTCCCTCTGCTCAAACCTTCTCCAACCCTGTCTCCTGATTCTGCCTCCTCAACCCTCCCTCCTCCCTTTCTGCATCGTTTGACTCTCTATGTCCCCTATCCTCCAGGCCGGCTCGGTCCTCCTCCCGCTCCGTGGCTCGACGACTCATTGCGAGCTCACAGAACAGGGCTCCGGGCAGCCGAGCGGAAATGGAGGAAAACTCTGCCTCCCTGCGGACCTGGCATCCTTTCACTCCCTCCTCTCTCATTTTCCTCCTCTGTCTCTGCTGCTAAAGCCACTTTCTACCATTCTAAATTCCAAGCATCTGCCTCCAACCCTAGGAAGCTCTTTGCCACCTTCTCCTCCCTCCTGAATCCCCCCCCTCCCTCTCTGCAGATGACTTCGTCAACCATTTTGAAAAGAAGGTCGACGACATCCGATCCTCGTTGCTAAGTCAAACGACACCGCTGGTTCTGCTCACACTGCCCTACCCTATGCTCTGACCTCTTTCTCCCCTCTCTCTCCAGATGAAATCTGCGTCTTGGGACGGCCGGCCGCCCAACAACCTGCCCGCTTGACCCTATCCCCTCCTCTCTTCTCCAGACCATTTCCGGAGACCTTCTCCCTTACCTCACCTCGCTCATCAACTCATCCCTGACCGCTGGCTACGTCCTTCCGTCTTCAAGAGCGAGAGTTGCACCCCTTCTGAAAAAACCTACACTCGATCCCTCCGATGTCAACAACTACAGACCAGTATCCTTCTCTCTTTTCTCTCAAAACTCTTGAGCGTGCCGTCCTTGGCCAGCTCTGCCGCTATCTCTCTCAGAATGACCTTCTTGATCCTAATCAGTCAGGTTTCAAGACTAGTCATTCAACTGAGACTGCTCTTCTCTGTATCACGGAGGCGCTCCGCACTGCTAAAGCTAACTCTCTCTCCTCTGCTCTCATCCCTCTAGACCTATCGGCTGCCTTCGATACTGTGAACCATCAGATCCTCCTCTCCACCCTCTCCGAGTTGGGCATCTCCGGCGCGGCCCACGCTTGGTTCGTCCCTACCTGAAAGGTCGCTCCTACCAGGTGGCGTGGCGAATCTGTCTCCTCACCATGCGCTCTCCACTGGTGTCCCCCAGGCTCTGTTCTAGGCCCTCTCTTATTCTCGCTATACACCAAGTCACTTGGCTCTGTCATAACCTCACATGGTCTCTCCTATCATTGCTATGCAGATGACACACAATTAATCTTCTCCTTTCCCCTTCTGATGACCAGGTGGCGAATCGCATCTCTGCATGTCTGGCAGACATATCAGTGTGGATGACGGATCACCACCTCAAGTTGAACCTCAGCAAGACGGAGCTCCTCTTCCTCCGGGGAAGGACTGCCCGTTCCATGATCTCGCCATCACCGGTTGACAACTCCATTGTGTCCTCCTCCCAGAGCGCTAAGAACCTTGGCGTGATCCTGACAACACCTGTCGTTCTCAACTAACATCAAGGCGGTGTCCCGTTCCTGTAGGTTCATGCTCTACAACATCCGCAGAGTACGACCCTGCCTCACAGGAAGCATGCGCAGGTCCTAATCAGGCACTTGTCATCTCCGTCTTGATTACTGCACCTCGCTGTTGGCTGGGCTCCCTGCCTGTGCCATTAAAAACCCCTACAACTCATCCAGAACGCCACAGCCTGCCTGGTGTTCAACCTTCCCAAGTTCTCTCACGTCACCCCGCTCCTCCGCTCTCTCACTGGCTTCCAGTTGAAGCTCGCATCCGCTACAAGACCATGGTGCTTGCCTACGAAGCTGTGAGGGGAACGGCACCTCAGTACCTCCAGGCTCTGGATCAGGCCCTACACCCAAACAAGGGCACTGCATTCATCCACCTCTGGCCTGCTCGCCTCCCTACCACTGAGGAAGTACAGTTCCCGCTCAGCCCAGTCAAAACTGTTCTGCTCTGGCCCCCCAATGGTGGAACAAACTCCCTCACGACGCCAGACAGCGGAGTCAATCACCACCTTCCTCGGAGACACCTGAAACCCCACCTCTTCAAGGAATACCTAGGATAGGTAAGCAATCCTTCTCACCCCCAAAAAAGATTTAGATGCACTATTGTAAAGTGGCTGTACCACTGGATGTCATAAGGTGAATGCACCAATTTGTAAGTCGCTCTGGATAAGAGCGTCTGCTAAATGACTTAAATGTAAATGTAAATGTAAAAAAAAAATAATAATAATAATAATGGTACCCAGAAACTGTTAGGGCCTACATAAACCTGTCCCAACACCTTACTGCTACACCTGGCCATCAGTTGAGCCTTGTCTGACAGCGAAACAGTTAATTCAGCCTCATTTGCTGCTTTTGAACAAATCATAGCTGATATGGCTGACTTGCTTAAACAAATGTGGTTTCTACTGACAATTGAGATGTGCAAACTATGGCTTAAGGGGAAGACGAGCGGATAAGAGGCCATCCTAAATTTTGATTAAGACATTAATGAGCAAATTAAGACCGACGTCGTCAATATATCTATTTGATCAGCACATTTGAAATGTACAGCGACAGGATTAAGAACATGGGTCATTCTTATGGTATTCTCCCTGTACACCCAAGTCAGAACCACGGTATAAATAAAGCGGACATATACAGTGCATTCGGAAAGAATTCAAACCCCTGGACTTTTCCACATTTTGTTACGTTACAGTCTTATTCTATAATGGATTAAATTATTATTTTTCCTCATAATGCCCCATAATGACAAAGTAAAAAATAATTTTTGCAAATGTATATAAAAAAAAAAGTGGAACAGGCTTAAATATCCTGACCAAGTGAGGTATATACATGGTGTAGGGCTCAATCAAGCTAGTCGTCTTGACTACTTTCTTATGTCATTCTTGTTGGCACCAAAAGATTTTGATAGGGGATAGAATGCAGTCGTACCATCAGATTAACTGTCCATAAAAGCCCAGAGATCATCTTCAAATGTATGTGTGTGGCAAGGTTATTATAGTAAACGAAAACTGAAAGTAAGTTAAAAACAAAGTTAAACAACTATTTAGTCAATTGAAATAAAAAATATTGGTAGTTTTAGTTTTTTCTTCTAATCTCTTTTCAAAAAATCTAATGGGGTTTTCAAGTAAAACATTTTCTAATGGGTTTTCGAACTTCTGAATCTGGTGGGTAAATGCTGCCAGTAGATGCCGATGTTTCAAATAGGCCTAGCTTGTGCATCACTATCACTAGCTAACAGGAAGAAATCTGAGGGCGAGCACAGAGCGGGACTGGGCCAAGCTAGAACAGCTTGTGAAGTTCCTAGTGCCATTCGCAGTCCATACCGACCAACTTGCTGACCAGTGACTGGACTAAGCTAGAGCAGCTTGTGAAGTTTCTGGAGCCATTCGCAACCCACACCGGACTTCAAACTGACAGCCAGTCGCTGTCTGACGTCGCTGTCTGCTGTCTCAACTTTGAGGCACACTTACAGTCAACTACTGTTGCAAAACAGTTGGCTGGAGTCCTCTTGAAGACACTGCGTGAGCACCTTTGCATGTATATTGAATCCTCTGGCAGCCACCTTCAATCCAACCCCTGCATCAGCTTGCCTGATGGATCCACGTGTGTCTCTGGCACTTCGCTGAACAGACATGGAGCCACTGATGAGGGAAGCAAATCAGAGAGTACATAGGTGAAACAGCAGGACCAGAAATTCCTGTAAATTCCATCATGCTTGAGAAACCGAATGACCACCCCTCTGGAACGCAGAGTTTTCTTGAAGATCAAACAAGATTTTCTGGTTTGGTTATTAAACAGATTTCTTGTGTTTTTATTAAACTGATTTGAAGGGGTTCGTCAGTGATACAAAATATTACATAACATGTCAAATGTTCCATGACTTAATCTGTTGTTTCCTATTTTTCTGTGAGATAAAAGTGAAGGTACTTGATTCTTCCTCCATCTACTACTAAAGTTAAAAAGCATTG
>NC_068446.1:10572669-10578372 GCF_023373465.1 Oncorhynchus keta
GGTTGTTAAAGGTTGTTTTATTGTAAGTACAATGCAACTAAAAGGGTTATACCTAATACTCTGTCTCCTAACTTCTTGTTAGCCTATTTCTGCAAAATTGTTGTTACACTGTAAGTCCATAGTAAGTTATTTTACTTTACATTAATTTGACTTATGTTGCTTGCTCCTAAGCCTGTACATTACAGTTACAAGCAATGTAACTGATTGAAGTTCACTCAACTTTCGAGAGCAGTAATCACAGCAGTAATCACCAACCAGTCGGCATCACTAGTCAATCACCAAACATTTCTGTAAAAAACCCAACGATTTTAATTTTTTGGTCTCGGGCAGTTGATAGTAGGTGCACCCAATTCAGCTGCCTTGCGCGCCGGGTAGGCGAGAACTGTTGCCATTTTGAACCATTTAATTTGCCTGAATGTACAACGTCTGCCTCCAGGCGGGCCCAGAGAGCAAATCAAGTACACCTCGGAAGGCTCAGATTACGGTGTCTGCAGTAATGTAGCAGGCATAAAAGAAAGCTACAGCAAAATTGGTACCGTGAGATTTACAAATGTTTAAAACCATGGCTAGAGAGAGACTGTCAACGAATACAGCAAAGAGCATGTTTAAGTTCTTACTCAGCACTGTCAACACTGTCACGCCTTGGTCTTAGTATTCAGTGTTTTCTTTATTTATTTGGTCAGGCCAGGGTGTGACATGGGTTATTGTGGTGTGTTTTTTGTCTTGGGGTTTTGTGGGGTGTCTACGTAGTCTATGGCTGCCTGAGGCGGTTCTCAATCAGAGTCAGGTGATTATCATTGTCTCTGATTGGGAGCCATATTTAGGCAGCCATATTCTGTGAGTGTTTCGTGGGTGATTGTTCCTGTCTTTGTGTTTGCACCAGATAGGTCTGTTTCGGTTTTCGTTATTTCATTTCGTTGTTTTTGTAGTTTCTGTATGTATAGGTTTTCCTTCATTAAAATATCATGAATCATCATCACGCTGCATTTTGGTTCGATCCTTCATCAGAGGAGGAGATAGAAGAGAGCCGTTACAGAATCACCCACCACCACACCCGGACCAAGTGGCGTGGTAACATGCAGCAGGAGCAGCGCGACAAGAATTTCTGGACTTGGGAGGAAATCCTCGACGGGAGAGGACCCTGGGCTAAACCAGGGGAGCGCCAAGGTGCAGCGAGAGAAGGACTGGACATGGGAGGACGAACTGGACGGTGAAGGACCTTGGGCTCAGCCTGGAGAATATCACCGCCCCAAGGAAGAACTGGAGGCGGTGAAAGCGGAGAGGCGCTGGTATGAGGAGGCAGCACGCGGATGGAAGCCTGAGAGTCAGCCCCAAACATTTCTTGGGGGCTCACAGGGAGTATGGCTATGCCAGGTAGGAGACCTGCGCAAACTCCCTGTGCTTACCGGGGGGCTAGAGAGACCGTGTTTCCAGTGCGGGTGCATAGCCCGGTGCGGTTCATACCAGCTCTTCGTATTGGCCGGGCTAGAGTGGGCATCGAGCCAGGTAAGGTTGGGCAGGCTTGGTGCTCAAGAGCTCCAGTGCGCCTGCACGGTCCGGTCTATCCAGAGCCACCTCCACACACCAGTCCTCCGGTGGCAGCTCCCCGCACCAGGCTTCCTGTGCGTGTTCTCGGTCCAGTTCCACCTGTGCCAGCACCACGCATCAGGCCTACAGTGCGCCTCGCCTCTCCAGCGCTGTCGGAGTCTCCCGCCTGTCTAGCGCTATCAGAGCCTTTCTCCTCTACAGCACTGCTGGAGTCTCCTGCCTGTTCAGCGGAGCCTGAGCTGCCAGTCTGCATAGAGCAGCCAGAGCTGTCAGTCTGCATGGAGCAGCCAGATCTGCATGGAGCAGCCAGAGATGCCAGTCTGCATAGAGCTGCCAGTCTGCATAGAGCAGCCATAGCTGTCAGTCTGCATGGAGCTGCCAGTCTGCATGGAGCAGCCAGAGCTGCCAGTCTGCATGGAGCAGCCAGAGCTGCCAGGTTGTATGGAGCAGCCAGAGCTGTCAGTCTGCATAGAGCAGCCAGAGCTGCCAGTATGCATGGAGCTGCCAGTCTGCATAGAGCAGCCAGAGCTGTCAGTCTGCATAGAGCAGTCAGAGAAGCCAGAGCTGTCAGTCTGCATGGAGCAGCCAGAGCTGCCAGTCTGCAAGGAGCAGCCAGAGCAGCTAGATCCGCCAGTCAGCCACTCTTCCAGATCTGCCAGTCAGCCAGACTCTTCCAGATCTGCCAGTCAGCCAGACTCTTCCAGATCTGCCAGTCAACCAGACTCTTCCAGATCCGCCAGCCAGCCAGGATCTGCCGGAGCCAACTACCTGCCTGAGCTTCCTCTCAGTGCTGAGCTTCCTCTCAGTGCTGAGCTTCCTCTCAGTGCTGGGCTTCCCCTCAGTGCTGGGCTTCCCCTCAGTGCTGGGCTTTCCCTCAGTCCCGAGCTGCCCCTCAGTCCCGAGCTGCCCCTCAGTCACGAGCTGCCCCTCAGTCCAGTGGGGCTCTGGGTGAGGACTACTAGGCCATGGTCAGCGGCGAGGGTGGACTATCCCAGGACGCGAGGGGCAGGAACTAAGACATTTATGGAGTGGGATCCACGTCCCGAGCCGGAGCTGCCACCATGGACAGACGCCCACCCGGACCCTCCCTATGGTTTTGAGGTGCGTCCGGGAGTCCGCACCTTGGGGGGGTTCTGTCACGCCTTGGTCTTAGTATTTTGTGTTTTCTTTCTTTATTTGGTCAGGCCAGGGTGTGACATGGGTTATTGTGGTGTGTTTTGTGTCTTGGGGATTTGTGGGGTGTCTATGTAGTCTATGGCTGCCTGAGGCGGTTCTCAATCAGAGTCAGGTGATTATCGTTGTCTCTGATTGGGAGCCATATTTAGGCAGCCATATTCTGTGAGTGTTTCGTGGGTGATTGTTCCTGTCTTTGTGTTTGCACCAGATAGGGCTGTTTCGGTTTTTGTTATTTCATTTCGTTATTTTTGTAGTTTCTGTATGTATAGGGTTTCCTTCATTAAAATATCATGAATCATCATAACGCTGCATTTTGGTCCGATCCTTGTTCTACCTCTTCGTCAGAGGAGGAGATAGAAGAGAGCCGTTACAAACACTTTGTATTCAACACTTTTGTAAGCCGTAAAATTATTGCATTTTTACTATTTCCACTCAGCGCTACAACAAGCAGTGCAGCAGTAATGAATGAGTAGGAAAGTGTATTTTATAAGCTTGCTTTGTTTGTTGTTATTATTAGCGGCTTGGGTCTTTTTTAATATAGAGGAATATTTCACTTTCTCTCTTCATAGGATTAACAACATTAATTTGTGGATGAGGCAGAAGTAATGCGGTGCGACTCAAGTTTCCAAAATCAACTGGAAAACGGTGTCCCTTTTTGGTCAATGTCAGTGGAGGAAAGGGAAAGAGTAGGGATGGTGAGAGGCGGACCCCTAGTCTGCTGCTCCCTCCGCTGAGACTGAACATCAGATGCAGGCACCATCAGCCCAGAAAAATAAGATAAAAGCTAATTATTTAAATGTATGCTCAGTCAGCTGTGACTCACAAATGTTGAAAAATATATTTTTTAAATGGCCCGAACAACAATGCATTGGCAGGGCAATTCAAGCAAAGCCAATACGCAGTGATAATGTATTGGGCCTATAGCTTACTACAGTACTGTTTTTAATTGGTTAATGTTGCATAGGCTTGCATTTTTCTTTGAGCGGTAGATCTCGGCTTGTATTTGGACTCAGACAGTGATCTTGACCCAGAATGTGTAAAGTTTTTCCTGTTAACACAATCAACGTTTCCTTTTACTGTGGCAATTGTGAACACAATATTAGCCACTTTCAATGGAACATACCGAAACAAAAACAAACTATTCGATTTTGTTTTAGGCAGAACGCATCGAAGTAGGATTCTATTACATCTGTGCCATTTACTTTGAACTGGACTGTGTTTACAGCATGAGCGGTCATACGTAGATGCGTTTGTTTTGAGATCAACAAGAGAGCTGCATGTAGCCACAGGCACATTTTGTTCATATCCTTTGCTTGTTAGTGAGCTCTTAGCCCAGTTATAGATCATGTGTAGTCAGCAATAGAGGAGTGATTGCTTCCTACAAGGGCACAAAATGTGTACATTTCAAGGCATCTTTGAAAGCCGAGTCAGGTAAAGAGTTTTTTTGTTTGTCTTAAAGGGGCAGTGTTTTTTGAGACAGGCTTGAATAAGCTAAGTAGACAATAGGAAGAGGGTAGCATAATTGTCTGATTCTCTGCAATAAATGGTATGTGAAAAATAATGCTTTTTTATTTTGTATAATGTTTTTTTTGCATCAAACAACGCAACAACATTTTCAGCCACCTCCTTGTCTGAAGGAGGTAATTGTCAAGCCCTGTATGTTTTTTTCTTCAAAAGTCTCATGGAATGTAGGCCTACATTGAACACCACACACTGACTGCTACTGTAGGCTGAATGATCAAACTATTTCCATGTTAAAATTACATGGGATGCATTTTCTCCATTGTTTTTTTATGGTAGGCCACTCTTGCTGGAAGTTGCACAGAATTTTCACAATGTTCAAGTTTGCACTTGGCAGACCTGCAATTTGCTCAGTGACAATTTTGGGGGGAGGGAACATTGGTTACAGGTGTATCCTTTGTAACAACATTTTAGTTCCATAACATTTGATTCAATATACACCCTTTGGGCCAGGTTATAACGTGTAAATAAACTACTGAAAACAACCTGTAGTTAATAGCAAGGTGTGCCTTGTTACAATTGTTGTTACCAAGTTCTAGCCTATTTACATAATTAGATTGAGATCAATCCTGGGATTACCTGTGGATTTGACGGTAGTGGTACCATGCAGTTACATGTAACACGGTCACAATTTGTTTGCCGTTATTAATGTGGTAATTCACAGGTGACTTTCAAACATAATTAAGTTATAGTGGAACAAGAAAATGTAATAACATTAATAATTAAACATGTGGAATAAACTTCAGAAAATGGATGTATAATTACCGTCCTTATTCCAAATGTGTAATAACTGATACTACTAAACACTATTACCATGTAATTACACAGTAACACCTGTTACTACAGTTATTACTGTGTAGTTACATAGTAATAGGGGAAACGTAATGTAAAGTGTTACCAAACAATCTAAAAATAGAGTTGAACATCTACTGGACAGCACTGGAGTAACACTGAAGTAACCTATGGGCAGTCTTGGGGACAAAAGACACCATGCCGACCAGTGGTTAAAAGCAGAGGGTGGCCGTCCTATATATCTTCTTATGGCTGGGGGCAGTATTGAGTAGCTTGGATGAATAAAGTGCCCAGAGTAAACTGCCTGCTACTCAGGCCCAGTTGCTGATATATGCATATTATAGATTTGGATAGAAAACACTCTGAGGTTACTAAAACTGTTTGAATGATGTCTGTGAGTATAGCATAACTCATATGACAGGCAAAAACCTGAGAAAAAAATCCAACCAGGAAGTGGGAAATCTGAGGTTTGTATTTTTTCAAGTCATTTCCTATTGAATAAACAGTGTCTATGGGGTCATATTGCACTTCCTAAGGCTTCCACTAGATGTCAAAATTCTTTAGAACCTTGTTTGAGGCTTCTACTGTGAAGGAGAGGGGAATGAGAGCTGCATGAGTCAGGGCTCTGCCAGAGTGGCATGAGTGTCATCTGATGAAGATCATCAA
>NC_068446.1:10578472-10580446 GCF_023373465.1 Oncorhynchus keta
TTACAGCTACCGTAAAAAAGGGTTAAAGGTGGATGAATGCCTGGTACATTCCAAAATTATTATTATTATAGAAGTCATTCATAATAGGGATAATATAGATGATGCTTGGGCCAAGGCCAGGAACAGAGGCTTAGGCCTGGAATGGCAAGATTTTAAGCAACAGAGGAATCATTGTGTATCATTTTGGAAAACTGTCAAATTCCTAAAGAGATCTTCTTCCTCCTGTCTGCCACAACAAATTAATTTAGACACTGGCCTCATTACAGAACAAATGTCATCAGTGATGCATTTAATCACCATTTTATTTCGGGCTCTCTTTGAAAGAACTTCTAAGCCTATTCACAATGATATTAGGCTGAATGCTGATAGGGGACACTTGCTGAATGATCCGAGAAATTGTAGTCAAAGCTTTTCTTTTAGGCTATTTACAAAAAGCCCTGGATGCTTTGCCAGCAATAGACAACAATAAATCCACAGGGGGTAACCACTTGGATCCCGGGCTGCTTAAGTGTGCAGCGCCCATCATTGTTGGCTCAATAACCTAAAATGTTTTATTAAACATTATCAAGAAAGACAGTATTCCAAAAGTATGGAAATCAGCTCTTGTGCTACCACTCCATAGGGGCGGAGATAGTAGTAATCTTAATAATTATCTCCCCTTTTCAAGGCTTCCTTGTCTAGCCAAGATTCTAGAATTCTTGGCAAATGTACAACTTTGCTCCTTTTTTCCAAATACATGTATTTTGAATGTAAACCAATCAGGGTTGAGGACTGGGCATAACACTATTAAAGCATCCCCACTCCGCTATGCAATCTGGTTTCAGAGCTGGTCATGGGTGTTCCTCAGCCACGCTCAAGGTCCTAAACGATATCATAACCGCCATCGATAAGAGACATTACTGTGCAGCCGTATTCATCGACCTGGCTAAGGCTTTCGACTCTGTCAATCACAACATTCTTATTGGCAGAATCAAATCAAATCAAATCAAATGTATTTATATAGCCCTTCGTACATCAGCTGATATCTCACAGTGCTGTACAGAAACCGAGCCTAAAACCCCAAACATCAAGCAATGCAGGTGTACAAGCACGGCGGCTAGGAAAAACTCCCTAGAAAGGTCAAAACCGAGGAAGAAACCTAGAGAGGAACCAGGCTATGTGGGGTGGCCAGTCCTCTTTTGGCTGTGCCGGGTGGAGATTATAACAGAACATGGCCCCCCGACACATAAACTACTGCAGCATAAATACTGGAGGCTGAGACAGGAGGGGTCAGGAGCCACTGTGGCCCCATCCGAGGACACCCCCGGACAGGGCCAAACAGGAAGGATATAGCTCAACAGCCTTGGTTTCTCAAATGACTGCCTTGCTTGGTTCACCAACTACTTCTCTGATAGAGTTCAGTGTGTCAAATCGGAGGCTTGTTGTCCAGACCTCTGGCAGTCTCTATGGGGGTGCCAAAGGGTTCAAATCTAGGGCCGACTCTCTTCTCTGTATACATCAATGATGTCGGACATGCTGCTGGTGATTCTTTGGTCCATCTCTACACAGACGACACCATTCTGTATACCTTTGGCCCCTCTTTGGACACTGCGTTAACTAACCTCCAGACGAGCTTCAATGCCATACAACTCTCCTTCCGTGGCCTCCAACTGCTCTTAAATGCAAGTTAAACCAAATGCATGCTTTTCAACCGATCGCTGCCCGCACAGCATCACTACTCTGGACGGTTCTGACTTAGAATATGTGGACAACTACAAATACCTAGGTGTCTGGTTAGACTGTAAACTCTCCTTCCAGACTCACATTAAACATCTCCAATCCAAAATTAAATCTAGAATCGGCTTCCTATTTCACAACAAAGCATCCTTCACTCATGCTGCCAAACACACCCTCGTAAAACTGACCATCCTACCGATCCTCAACTTCGGCGATGTCATTTACAAAATAGCCTCCAAAACTTGGATGCAGTCTATC